>NC_081191.1:7040837-7158337 GCF_902713425.1 Acipenser ruthenus
GCACTTGCTAGGTAATTTCACCTCAGCAGTGTTTTCTGGGTCAGAGCATGCACTGGCTGAAAGCATTTGGTGAATGACAGAAATAAAGCATTGAATGGGGTTGCAGGGGTGCAGTCAATTTCATTGACTGTAAAATCATTGCTTTCAAACAGACATTTCTTTAACATAATGTTTTAAAATAAAAGTACATGTTTAAAATAACAAGTACTTAATTCAAACATTGCACATTCATAAGAGACCTATATAACGAATTTAAGTGCACGACAAGTACAATTAACGGAATAATGTATTAGCTAAAATCACTTTAAAACTACCCTGCATCTGCTAAAAACAATGTAATGAAGGAATTACCAACCAATGTGTTTTCCAGGACAGTCAGGAAGTTGTGGCTAAAGAAGGGAGGAGTCTTGATATGGATGAATTCAAAGATGTTGTGCTGTCCACCATCTATAAAACCAGCAACCCTGTCATGATATCACTGAAACCCACAAAGCCCAAAGACATCTCCACAAAAGCAAATTTGCCCCTGAGGTTTGGCAGAGCCATGGAGGAGATGATGGAGAGAACCCAGAAGGCAGCTCTGAATCTGCCCCAGCGCAATGGCAGGTCACAGTCTCTCAGCACTTTCCTCCAGCCACAGTCAAACTTCCCCCAGAGATTCGGAAGAGCTCAGCCTTCTGCCACCCTGCCACAGAGGTTCGGCAGATCTCAATATGGCAAGAAACCATCTCACTACATAGCTATTTTCCCCATCAGGTTTGACAAGTCACTGCTGGCATGCAGGTATGGGAATGAGCACTGAGTTAGAAATGCAGGCAGAACTATAGTTAGATTCCACCCCATGAGAACAATGGTACAATAGCAAGGGACCAGCCTTGATGGGACAAAAGGCATTTTTCTGTTCTTTACCAGTATAGGTTCATATGCTGTAACCCTTTTGTCAAGTGTTTATTGTCATATATATATATAAAAAGATTAATTCTCAAAAAAGATTAATTCTCAAACTGAACGCAGTAGGGATTCAAGGAAATGCATGCACATGGATTAGGGAGTGGTTAACATGTAGAAAACAGAAAGTACTGATTAGAGGAGAATCCTCAAAATGGAGTGAGGTAACCGGTGGTGTAATTCAAGCATTCAAGCATTCAAAATCCTAAAAGGTATAGACAATGTCGACCCAGGGGACTTTTTTGACCTGATAAAAGAAACAAGGACTAGGGGTCACAAATGGAGATTAGATAAAGGGGCATTCAGAACAGAAACTAGGAGGCACTTTTTTACACAGAGAATTGTGAGGGTATGGAACCAACTCCCCAGTAATGTTGTTGAAGCTGAGACCCTGGGATCATTCAAGAAGCTGCTTGATGAGATTCTGGGATCAATAAGCTACTAACAACCAAATGAGGCTGAATGGCCTCCTCTCGTTTGTAAACTTTCTTATGTTCTTTATATATATATATTGCTTTTTAAAAATGTATTTATGTGTGTGTTTATTGATGAATACATAACACAGAATAATATTTCTGTTTTGAGCATTGTAACACAATATTGATGTAGCCTTAGAACAGAACAGTGGAAGGGATTTCTGACCGTTTATACTACTGATTGTGTTTATAGGGAGATCTTATGTAATAAACAAGTAGAGAACCGTATATTAAATAATGTACAGTGGCTCTCAAAAGTATTCACCCCCCTTGGACTTTTCCACATTTTATTGTGTTACAACATGGAATCAAAATGGATTTAATTGGGAGTTTTTGCCACTGATCAACACAAAAAAAGTCCATAATGTCAAAGTGAAAAATAAAATCTACAAATTGTTCTAAATTAATTACAAATACAAAACAGAAAATAATTGATTGCATAAATATTCACCCCCTTGAGTCAATATTTGGTAGAGGCACCTTTGGCAGCAATTTCAGCCATGAGTCTATTTGGATAAGTCTCTACCAGCTTTGCACATTTCGACACTGCAATTTTTGCCCATACTTCTTTGCAAAATTGCTCAAGCTCCATCAAGTTGGATGGGAACCTTTGGTGAACAGCAATTTTCAACTCTTTCCACATATTCTCAATTGGATTGAGGTCCGGGCTTTGACTGGGCAACTCCAGGATAGTGACCTTTTTGTTTTTAAGCCACTCCAGTGTGGCTTTGGCTGTATGTTTGGGGTCATTGTCCTGCTGGAAGATGAATCTTCTCCCAAGTCCCAGGTCTCTTGCAGACTTCAGCAGGTTTTCCTCCAGGATTTCTCTGTACTTTGCTGCATCCATTTTGCCCTCTATCTTCACAAGCTTTCCAGGCCCTGACGCAGAGAAGCACCACCACCATGCTTCACGGTAGGGATGGTGTTCTCAGGATGATGTGCGGTGTTAGGCTTGCGCCAAACATAGCGCTTAGCGTTGAGGCCAAAAAGCTCTATTTTGGTCTCATCAGACCTTAGAATCTTCTTCCACATGGTCTCAGAGTCTCCCACATGCCTTCTGGCAAACTCTAGCTGAGATTTGATGTGAGTTTTTTTCAACAATGGCTTTCTTTTTGCCACTCTCCCATAAAGGCCAGTTTTGTGAAGCACCTGGGCTATTGTTGCCGTATGCACAGTGTCTCCCAGCTCAGCCGTGGAAGACTGTAACTCCTTTAGAGTTGCCATAGGCCTCTTGGTGGCCTCCCTGACTAGTGCCCTTCTCACCCGGATACTCCGTTTTTGAGGACAGCCAGTTCTAGACAGATTCACAGTTGTGCCATATTCTCTCCATTTCTTAATAATGGACTTTACTGTGCTCCGAGGGATATTCAGTGCCTTGGAAATGTTCTTATATCCTACCCCTGATTGGTGCTTTTGAAGAACCTTATTCCGGATTTGCTTTGAATGTTCCTTTGTCTTCATGATGTAGTTTTTGTTAGGAAATGTACTAACCAACTGTGGGACCTCCCAGAGATAGGTGTATTTATCCTGAAATCATGAGAAACACCTTAATTGCACACAGGTGGACTACATTCAACTAATTATGTGACTTCTAAAGACAATTGGTTGCACCAGAGCTTATTTAGGTGTGTCATAGCAAAGGGGGTGAATACTTATGCAATCAATTATTTTCTGTTTTATATTTGTAATTAATTTAGAACAATTTGTAGGTTTTATTTTTCACTTTGACATTATGGACTTTTTTTGTGTTGATCAGTGGCAAAAACTCCTAATTAAATCCATTTTTGATTCCATGTTGTAACACAATAAAATGTGGAAAAGTATATATATCTATATATATAGATATACAGACGTGCTCAAATTTGTTGGTACCCCTCCACAAAAAACGAAGAATGCACAATTTTCTCTGAAATAACTTGAAACTGACAAAAGTAATTGGCATCCACCATTGTTTATTCCATATTTAATAGAAATCAGACTTTGCTTTTGATTTTTTATTCAACATAATATTGTAAATAATAAAACAAATGAAAATGGTATGGACAAAAATGATGGGACCGCTAACCTAATATTTTGTTGCACAACCTTTAGAGGCAATCACTGCAATCAAACGTTTTCTTTAGCTCTCAATGAGACTTCTGCACCTGTTAACAGGTAGTTTGGCCCACTCTTCCTGAGCAAACTGCTCCAGCTGTCTCAGGTTTGATGGGTGCCTTCTCCAGACTGCAAGTTTCAGCTCTTTCCATAGATGTTCGATAGGATTCAGATCAGGACTCATAGAAGGCCACTTCAGAATAGTCCAATGTTTTGTTCTTATCCATTCTTGGGTGCTTTTAGCTGTGTGTTTTGGGTCATTATCCTGTTGGAGGACCCATGACCTGCGACTGAGACAGAGCTTTCTGACACTGGGCAGTACGTTTCGCTCCAGAATGCCTTGATAGTCTTGAGATTTCATTGTGCCCTGCACAGATTCAAGGCACCCTGTGCCAGGCGCAGCAAAGCAGCCCCAAAACATAACCGAGCCTTCTCCATGTTTCACTGTAGGTATGGTGTTCTTTTCTTTGAAAGCTTCATTTTTTCGTCTGTGAACATAGAGCTGATGTGACTTGCTAAAAAGCTCCAGTTTTGACTCATCTGTCCAAAGGACATTCTCCCAGAAGGATTGTGGCTTGTCAATATGCATTTTAGCAAATTCCAGTCTGGCTTTTTTATGTTTTTCTTTCAAAAGTGGAGTCCTCCTGGGTCTTCTTCCATGGAGCCCACTTTTGCTCAAAAAGCGACGGATGGTGCGATCAGAAACTGACGTACCTTCACCTTGGAGTTCAGCTTGTATCTCTTTGGCAGTTATCCTTGGTTCTTTTTCTACCATTCGCACTATCCTTCTGTTCAATCTGGGGTCGATTTTCCTCTTGCGGCCGCGCCCAGGGAGGTTGGCTACAGTTCCATGGACCTTAAACTTCTTAATAATATTTGCAACTGTTGTCACAGGAACATCAAGCTGCTTGGAGATGGTCTTGTAGCCTTTACCTTTACCATGCTTGTCTATTATTTTCTTTCTGATCTCCTCAGACAACTCTCTCCTTTGCTTTCTCTGGTCCATGTTCAGTGTGGTGCACACAGTGATACCAAACAGCACAGTGACTACTTTTCTCCATTTAAATAGGCTGAATGACTGATTACAAGATTGGAGACATGTGTGATACTAATTAAAGAAACTAATTAGTTTGAAATATCACTATAATCCAATTATTTATTATCTTTTCTAAGGGGTACCAACAAATGTGTCCAGGCCATTTTAGAATATCTTTGTAGAATAAGCAATAATTCATCTCTTTTCACAGCTTCTTTGCTTTATTCTATGACATACCAAAGGCATGCAAGTATACATGATAAAATAGCTTTTAATTTCATCACTTTTCAGGAGGAATGAAGCATTATTTCAATGAGCTGTAAGGGTACCAACAAATTTGAGCACGTCTGTATATATGCAGAATTATAAGTTCACACAACAAAATAAGCAGTTAGTGTGTGTTTTACTTCCGAGGATAGAGAAGAGTACCAACTGCAGGTTTATCTAAAGCTTAATTAGAACAGGGCTGGAAAAGGTTATTAGAACGTTAGCTAAACACAGTATAAATAGTGTTTCTCGTTATAATAGAGAAACGTCCGAAAATAAAAAAATAATCAGTGTACCTCCATTTTTCTTTCTTTCAGAGAACAGCAGGATCAGATTAATGGTTATGAATCTGTGGAAGAGAAAAAAAAACAGAACAACGCGCTAAATAAGAAGATTGTCTATGAAACGCAAATTAAGAAGCCTTGAAGTTTATTATATAGCCTATAGAATCCAGAATTATAACTCAACTGAAACCGGGCGCCAAGTTTACTTATTTATTTATTTGGTATTGTTGATTGGAATTGATAATTATTGTTATTTAAATAATGAAGATATCTGAATTTCGATGACATTGTTATTATAACATACTATATGTTAGAAAAATACAAATATGTATGTAATTAATTATATGTTAAAAAAAAGAAAAAAATACTTTTAGTTGTTTACTTAAAACAATCTAGTGTGTGTGTGACTACCACTGGTTAAATAAACCATGATTTGCATTATTTGTTCATAGTCCCCCTATGTGTTCGATTGGCTTGTATTTTCTTTTCTGTTTCAACAAAATACATTGTATTTTTGTAAAGTGAAAAAAAAAGATTGCCTAGAAATAAGCCTACTTAGGGGGATTGGCAGTTAACTTGATCAGCTGTACCGTAGCCCAAAAGGTGCCACTGTCATTTTGCCAGTATAGTGTTAGGTCACAATGCCCTCTGTGTAACAGTGACACAGGACTTAAATACATAAAAAATAAATCTGCAATCAGAATTCATTTAGGTATTTGGGTATGGCAGCTCATTGGAGAGATGTAGCATTTACTACAAGATATATACCGGTACCTAGAAATGGTGCTAACAGTTTTACATCTTCAATAAATGACACCTCATACAGTCGTTGGTTGAGGTAAGTGAAAATCAGTAACGTTTGTCCTCCAATCTTGCCCCGGACTGCTCTGGAAACAGTCCTGCAGTAGTGTTTACACTGTTCCCGACTAATATACGTGTTATTATTATTATTATTATTATTATTATTATTATTATTATTATTATTATTATTATTATTATTATTACTACGACTATACATGGGGCACGCTACATTTCCTCTAAACCGATGTTTTCAGTCTTATTCTACAGTGGCAGCGCGAGAAATGTACATCTAGATTACTGTAGGTCGTGGTGGACTGCGAGTCAGGTGTCTGATAAGATTGCACGTGTATAAGGTTGATGGTAAAACTGATATAGGCCCTACTCCGTTTTCAAAACAAACTCTTCCACCAGTACATGAACACAATAAAACACCTTTAATACCAAAACAAACAACAGTGGCATGCAGAAAAAAGCAGCATAATGCAGGGAGAAATGTATCTTAGAAAAACAGTAAGCCATATATTTAGTTAGAAATGACCTCTATTGTGTATGATGTTAGGTATTTTACTTTTTCTTTCATTCTTTTTTGTGTACAATTCAATTGGTGTACATTATTCTGTATATTATTATCATTATTATTAGCAGTAGTAGTCCTATTTAAGGTCTGTATGACGGGACTACACCAGCTGTCCATAGAAAGCTGGACAAAAATACTAATTAGCACCCTTGAGGGTGCTAAAAAAGACGAACCTTAACTGATTTAACAAAAAAAACTGTCAAAAAGGACTGTAAATTAAATAAGCAAAACTAAAGGGGAGGTGGTACAGAGCACGCCCCCTAGAGCCCACTGGTCGACAAATGATGGCATGTCGCCAGCGGACTCCGCGTGGGCGTGCTCTAACTTAATCCTTGAACGGAGAAGGGCCCTGAACATGGCCCCACAGTCAAAGAGACCCTCCCCGATCATCTTACGCTTCCTGGTCTTGTAGATGGCGAGTCTAGCAAGAGCCAGGAGCAGATTCACAAGGAGGTCCCTCTTCTTGGTGGAGCCACGAACAGGGTGCCCGAAAATGAGGAGGGTGGGGGAAAAATGCAGCCAGAACTGCAGCAAGTGGTTTTTCAATAAAAGAAAAAAACGGCTGCAGCCTGGCGCAAAGAAAATAAATATGAGCTACCGACTCGGACTGACCGCAGAAAGGGCATGCGGCGTCCGAGTCAGTAAAGTGACGCAGGATCTCTCCTGATGCGAGCGCTCCGTGCAGGACCCTCCACCCCAAGTCCCCAGCTCCCCTGGAGACCAGCGGGGAGTACAGGGCCTCCCACTGGGGACCGACGCCCCCCGGTGGTCGGAGGGTCTCCCGCCAAGCGGTGTCTCGGCGGGAGATGAGGGCGAGGAAGTGGAGGGTGTGGAGCGTCATCGCGTACAGGGTCCTCCTCGACGCGGATCGGAGGGGGGTCGAGGAGAACTGCGAGATCCTGCTCAGGTTGTTCTCGAGGGGAGGCCGGGGGGGGGGCCCGCACCTTGGGTTCGATCAGCAGGACCGGAGAGTCGGTAGTCGTAGTAGTAGTATTTGCATAATTGCTATGAACATAGTAAAATATACATAGTAAAACATACACAGTAAAAATATGAATGACATTGATCATGGATGAATAGGTATTTCAAAGAACTGTAAAAGTGGGTCTGTGTACATGTGTGGAATCAGCTCTAAGCACACATTCAACCCTCCTTTAATAAAGATAAAGAATTAAGAAATAAAACATTTTTGGATTTTGAAGCCACAATCCCTAACCAGTCACGAGTGCTTAATGGCACCTGCCCTGACCCTTAATAAAATAAATATCGGTAGATACATGCAAAAACAGCGTATTTGTTCTACATTTTGGAGGTGATACCTGTATCTAAAATCACTTCAATCTTAATTATAACAAATACATCTTTATATCTCACTTCCATCTGAGTTACCTAAAGAGGTATTGCTACTTTGTCTGCTGATTACCATGGTACAAACAAGTCCTTCTGATTTCACCATTTACTATACAATTAGAATCCAAAACCACAGCATGACCTATTAGAGTGTGTGACAGAGACAGAATGATTCTTAGTGATAAATCTCTCCAGACCTGTGAGGGCATTGTATAAAGGGAACAGAGTGCCCTGGACTGGTTGGCCAGACAATTCATTCCCAGGGTTAGAAGGAAGTCGGTCATCTAGAAAGGGGGCGCAGCTACGATACACTAAATCATCGACCCGGAAGGGAAACAACGTGGCAGCCACAGATTAGAGGAGCGGTTGCACTAGTTAACCAAGGGGTCATGATTGACGGTACAAAAGGGGGCATAGCGAAGTGATCTGTTCCTTTGTATGGTTATGCTGAACCGGAAGGATAACGCGTATTGTAAAACGTGAGTGTTTTGTTTGTTTTTGTCGTGTCTAAACATACTGTTTGTTATTATTAGACGGCTGAACACGATCCGGAGCTGTCGCCAAAGGCCAGCACTTATCCGGACTACACTGCACTGTCGTTCAGGATAAACTGTATTTGCACCGCGAGCACTAAATCACTCACTGTGGACTTGTGTTTGTGTTACGTGTGGGTGTTCAGGAAACGGGACTGTTAACACACTGTGTTAATAGTCCTGTTTCCTGAACACCCACACGTAACACAAAACACAAACACAAGTCCACAGTGAGTGATTTAGTGAAATTCCGGGACCAACCAGTTGGATTGCAACAGAGCAATAAACACCGCTGTATTGCCTGTTATCATTGTTATTATTTACTGCTGTTTGTCATCAGACTTTTGGATTGTTTATTGATCACCACAGCATTCCTGCACCTGCACACTGTTAACCACTTTGCCACAGAGTGATACTGTATATATATTTAAATGAGAACCAAAAGCATACCCTACAGTATAGAAAAACACACATATTTATTGTTTCTTATTATGGTTGGATAATAATGCCTTGATAATAGTATTTAGTCATTTTGACATTATTTTGTGTTCCTTTTACCCTATATATATATATATATTAAAGACTGAAATAAGTTATGTCTAATTTTAAAATGCACCGATTTGAAATAACAGTGGCTGACTAAAGTGTATTGTACATTATGCAGGATGTATGTTGGATTTCTTCAAGTTGTTTTTACCAGGTAAGCCTGTTGAGACTGCTTTTATTGCTGGAGAATGTTCAGTAGCAGCATATCTGTTACTAAGTAGAAACATTGTTGTTGATAGATGGCCACGCACACACAAACACACATACGCTCACACAAAGCATAATGTAGTATGTTAAACAATAATTGTAAATAACACAATAACAAAGCAATGACCCAACAAGTATACAATATACATTACAGTACATTACCCCAAGCCCCTAGATTGTGTTACAGCTTTGTAGTTGGTGTGTGTGTGTGTGTGTGTGTGTGTGTGTGTGTGTGTGTGTGTTCGTGTGTGTGTGTGGGTGTGTGTCAATCAGTTTTTATTATTTTCTCCACAATTTGAAATGCCCAATTATTTTTAGGCTCAGCTCACCGCTACCACCCCTGCACTGACTCAGGAGGGGCGAAGATGAACACACGCTGTCCTCCGAAGTGTGTGCTATCAGCCGCCCGTTTCTTTACACTCTGCAGACTCACTGCATTAACTCTTTTAGGCACATTTAACATGAAATAAGTTGTTTTTGGTTGCCTTATGAAAGATACATCTTTTTTATCTTATCAACGGTAATTGTTGTTAAAAGAGATCAGGTTTATATGTAAACACTATGAAATAATGTAAAACCTCTATTTGTTATTGCACTTAAGTGTCCAATCAATCGATGTGGAAAGGGTTGGTTTTGTTTGCTTTGGCAGTGCAGTCAGCTGTAGTATAAGGTGTCTACATCAAGAAACGTGACTCCAGCCTCCCACAGGCTTATAATTTCAGTTGACAGTGTCCTGTGACCTTGCTACCTTTTTAATCGGTGCTACTTGTGCAGATTCTAGCGCTGTCAACATGGGCAATGCGAAGGTTCAGGACCTGTCCTATTACTACAAGCAGGATGAGGGCTCTGGAATTCTATCTAAAACTTTTCAGTCCAGCGAGCAACTGACCCCACTACAGATACCCCATCGTCACACCGTTTCACAGGACAGGTAAGAATGGAAATACTAGAAGAGTATGAAATTCAACCATAAACTCATTCTTATGTATGTGTTCTTTACTGTACAAAAAAAAAGAAGAATTGGAAGGGCGTCCTGAGAAAAACTTGGTAAACTACAATTTAATTTTCATTTTCATCAGATAGGATATCATTGTGTCATATTACCAACTGAATACAATTTTCTGTAAACCAAAATGTTCCTGGGTTATCAATTTTTTTTTCAAGTATTTTTTTGCAAAATGAGGTTTATCTCAAATTGTTGGATATTATCTTTTTCCTCATTTTATGGTTGATTTTATATTAAACATGTTTTAGATATGTACTGTGTATGTATGCTAATGTTGTCAATACAATGTTGTCCTCAGTTTTTTTTTTTTTTTTTTTTTTGTGTAATTGTTTTTTGTCTGGTTCATCATGAAATTAATAGTTTGATTCCATATCTATCATTTAGAGATGTATATGTATAAAATATACATACCATATTAAAGAGTGCATGCATATATATATATATATATATATATATATATATATATATATATATACACACATACATATACATATATATATATATATAGATATATATAGATATAGATATATATATATATATATATATATATAGATATAGATATATATATATATATTTATATATATATATATATATATATATATATATATATATATATATAGATAGATATATATAGATATATATATATATATACATGCATAATTATAAATATGTACTTGGAGATTACCTAAAGCAAATTTAAAATGAAGGACAAACAAAAACAGACCTTGGCATGTTGTGACAATTAACACTTAGGTAGGTTATGCACAGTACATATGTGACAGACATTTATTGATTCTGGTGCTTTGAAACTAAAACAAAAGCTGTCACTCACCTAACCGTTTTTATTTTAAAAGATCTATACATCTTTTAAACTTTTTTTTTTTTTTAGCTGTGGCCCTATATTTACGGTGTGCCTGTATCGTTCATCTTATTTGTCAGGTCAACATTGTTCTTTGTTGGGGATATTCAGGAGGTGTATGCGCAGTCACCCCCACATTACACCCCAGGCCAGTCTGGGCTTGTTCTGACGAGCTCGAGTTCTTTGATTTGCGTCTCTGTACATGTTTGATGAGGTGCAGAGCTGGATTAAATCAGAGGAGTGTTTGTCACAGGGATCTTAATGGTAAAGTTGTCTCCTGCAACTTAGTAACCTGCAGACAGAACCCTTTATCAATCATTCATTCCATTCACATTGGCTTTGTTTACTGAATGCCGACACCAGCAATGTACACTCATTGGGCCTCGGGCTTGTAATTTACAATGACACTATCAGTAAAGTCATGACACAGTAACCGTTGTCTATTAGCAAATTACAATTGCATCAACTGGACTTTGACTTTTTAGTTTATTATTATTATTTCTTTTTACATCTTTACAAATATGTATTTGTTGAGGGATGTCTTTGAAAAGTTTTTTTTTAGTGCTGTGTCATTCATGGTTGTGGTCAATACTTGCTTGTTAAAGACACTTGTGATTAAACAGTAACTGACACGACTGACACGACAAGCTTCTGCAAATTGGATGCTGGATAGAGCATAGTGGGGTGCTAATCTACTAAACGCTTGCTCGGCATGGGGAAATGTGCCCTGGTATGGTGAGTCTTATTAAGGCCACCACACACGGGGCGATTTTGTCGCCTTCGACATGTCGGTCCGACAAAACCACCCAGTGTATGAAGTGTATGATGATAAACCGTCTCTCACCTGCGAGAAACTACAGGTTGTCAGACAGAGCTGCCCTCTATTCTGGCGACAAAAGTCGTTCGGAATCAACCAATAAGTGCCGCTGTTGATGTCACGTGGTAAAAGTAATTTAACTTGGAGAAATGGTGTCTGTACGTGGCAACGGGAGTGCATTGAGAAATGGATAGTTCTCAATGAGAAATATCCATGTTTATATAATACGAAAAAGAAAGAGTATCATGCTAAAAATGAAAGGAGCAAGGTAATTGAAGAAACTGCCACTGAGATGAACATGTCAGGTGAGGTTTTGATGTTTAGATGTGAGAAGCCCAGGTAGGACAGACCTACCGATCAATCTCTATTAGAAAATACATTTTGAAATTACATTTTAAAAAGGCATAGTCCGTCTCTCACTAAACCAGACATGTCAAGAGACAGATAGGTTGTCCAAAAAAATGAGGTGTCCGGTTTAAAAAAAAAACACATAAGTACTAAATTTATTTGAAATAAATAGATCGTTGCCCTGAAAGATATTTGTGTTTTCTCACAGTTGGCCTTGTACATAAACTCAAATAAATATCTACAGCTATAGTATAGCGCACTTTCTTTATACTTCTTTAGCGTATAGGCTACCGGTAACACAAAATACATCAAGTTGCTTTGTTGACATTACTGAACAATTCGAAAAAAGATGATTTAAAATTAAAACTAAATGGTTTTTGCGCCTTTTATTTATTTATTTATTTATTTATTTATTTATTTTTTACCGTAGTCCTACGTCGTACACATTTAATACAGTAATGGTGCATTGACACGGTATACTGTAGCATTGTGTGAAAATAAAGCAGGCTCATACAAGCAGGGTCTTAGTTTTTCGAAATTGACGGTTTATTTATTTATTATTATTTGTTTTACAATAAACAGAATCGCTGTCAGCCACGGTCCACGCCAAAATAATAAACCCCTTAATTAGTATTTCTCTTAATTTGTTTCGGGTA
The DNA here is from genome assembly GCF_902713425.1 of Acipenser ruthenus. Taxonomy (NCBI): domain Eukaryota; kingdom Metazoa; phylum Chordata; class Actinopteri; order Acipenseriformes; family Acipenseridae; genus Acipenser; species Acipenser ruthenus. Next base: position 7,053,643 of record NC_081191.1, read on the forward strand.
TTCTCTGTCTCAGTCATTTCCACTACAATTCTCATACACAATCCTTGCTCTTGCCAGCTCGCCGGGTCGTAATGCAAAGTACAGTACATATCGGCACACACTTAAAAAACAAAATTACATTGTAAGGCGATCTGCTATATTTTTGGTTGGTATGTGCTACTGTAGTCCATATGCTGTGTGGGTGTGGGTGTCTATATATATATATATATAGGCAGGGCTGGTAGGTGACGTAATCACACACGAAGACATAAGCCCGATATACGCTCCTTGCAAGGGAGCCGGCTCTTTTGTACAGCGATTAACTGTTTTTCAAAGCAAGAGTTGCACATAAAACCGCCAGTCCTCCTGCCATTTCTAACTGGACGACAAAAATCAGCCCGTGTATGGTGAGCAGCGCTGACAGATTTTATTTGCAACACCCCGCCAAATTTTGGAAGTAACCAGCCAAAAAGTAGCCAAATTGTGTTTTTCAAACCAGCCAAAAACATGTACTTACATTTAAGACTTAAATATATATTACAAAAGCATACATGCGTTCTACATATTTATTGAAAATAAAAAATAACACAGGTAAGTAATGTCATAAACGATTTATTTATTTCTAGATGGGCTTTGCTTGTTTCTTCTCACAATTTACAGTACATGCACTGCTGTTTCTTATGTGATGAGATCAAATGCGATCCACGATTTTTAATTTTATTTTATTCAGAGTAAAATTAAATTGCCCTGAACTGTCGGCGTATAGTCTATAAAACAATAAATATATATTTTTTTTAAAATTATAATTGTACTGATACCGTTGTTAATTGGTTACAAATTAAATAAATAAATAAATAAATAAATATTTCTCTCTATTTTACAATTCAACAAGAACCCCGGTCAAATACATACAAGTGCCAATCATCTGTAAGAATCCCTGTATTAACCAGTCCTGAGGAAAGAAGTAGGGGGGTTCACCATTTTCTTAAGCTGAATGCAAGTGTGGACATTTGTGTGATGTGTCATTTTATTGGATGCTGAGCTTCAGAACAAAAGCCACGCCCGGGGGAGGGGGGCGTGGTATAGTATGCAGGGCATTGTGGTGATAGAAGTCCTGCATTGATGACGACCTCATAATCAAAAGGCCCTGTGGATCGCATTTGATCTCATATAATAGATTTTCTGAAGTGAGGTTGAGAAGCATATCAGAGTCGCAATACTTCACAAATGAGGAGTCTTATCAGAATTATTTTGAATTCAATGCTTAGGTGATTGTGATTATTGATTATTTCAGGTGTCACACTGCTCTGCAGCCTATTCTCTCATCAGCATCTCATCAGTATTATGCCTCACTATGATGAAGAAAAGCAATGTCATCCGTTCTGTCTGTCGTCCCCCGTCCCCCCCCCCCCCCCCCCCCCCACCCCCCCACAAGCTTAAGTGTAATTTTACCACATTTCACTACCATGGTAAACCACAGTGCATGTATTATTATTTTAACTACTTTGACCTATTACATTGATGTATATACTGCTAACAGGGTACTTATTTGAAGTAGAAACACATCTATTGGCAAATGTGAGTTACACAGATTTATCTTGCCAAGTGATACACTTCATTTTGGTCTGTTCTCAGTGCAGAAGGTTTATCACCTGGCACATAACTATTTCTAATCTACTGTGCAATCTATTAAATTCACACTTTATAAAGCATAGCAGTATGTCTGCAGCAGTATTTTACTTGAACTCCCCTTGTATATTCCTATAACTTCTCATCACCATGCATCTCCTCTTATGAAAAGAAAACAAAGAACATTTCTTTTTGCCCACTCACTCTCTGTTTCTCACCAGATATCGCCAGTATTGGGAAAATGCCCCTAAAGTTCCCAGGTGCCTGTGGGGGAGAGACAGGGAGTATGCTGGGATTGGTCCAATATCTTTACCAGAAGTTCACCGTCCCAAAATGGAGCCTCCCCCCAAGGTGATGAAAGGACATCGGCACCATGGCTATGGAGGATATGTTTGGCCAACGTAAGATCATTTTTTAATACACAAGTGTATTTAGGTCATTAAAACCTTGTTCGAAGCATGGCAATGGCTCCCGATTAACCCTATTTAAACCCCTCGGGGGGGTGATTTCCATTACATGACAGTAGGTCTTAAAACTTCATGCTGATATTGGACTCGGCTCTTGCCAAGATAAGCACCTACTAAGACATAGCTTCTTTTACTGTAAACTAATGTGATCCGTCTGCGTTTCCTTCCATCTGATGATGTAGATATCCTCCTGTCTAGTGTTGGTGGCTGAAGTGTAATGCTGGCTCCAGAGATCAGCCTATTTTGCCTCCCTGGCGCATCAGCACATATAACGGCTGCAATGCTGGCTCCAGGGATCAACCACTGTGCGGCCTCCCTAGCACATCAGCATGACAACCGTCTGGATTGAGCTGAGTAGGGTATTTCTCTGGGGTCTTCAAGTGGGCATCTTCCATCCTCGGTGTTTCGTCGACTAGTCCACAACACCTCAAGAGGGCTCGACGGTGATTCTGGCGTCCCAGCATCACCCCCCTCCATCCCCCACTCAGCTAAGCTCAGCTTACTTACCTTCCTTTACATCAACATTGCTTTCTTTCTACGATGCTTGAGGTCCCCAACCAGAATCTTCTTGTCTGAACCAGAGCCAGTTGCTGCTCCTCTCTGCTGCTTGAGATAAGTTCTTCACAATGCGTCGCAACTCTTGACCACTGAATCCGATGTCTCTGAGAAACCGGGTTGTAGAGTGTGCCACAAATCCTCGACAATCCACCTCCACTGGGTAAACCTGGACTCTCCATCCTCATTGTTCCGCTTCAGCAGCTAGTTGAGTGTACCGAAGTTTCTTCCTTTCATACACCTCATACACAGCATCTTCCCATGGCACTGTCAACTCTACCAGGTGAACAAGACGTGCTCATCCAGACCACAAGACAATATCAGGTCGAAGGTTAGTAGTGGCAATCTCAGGTGGGAAGATAAGCCGTTGTCCAACATCTGCCAGCATTTTCCAGTCTCTAGCAGCTTCCAGTTGTCCTAGACAAGTTTTGGTTTTAAAACCTTTTCTTGGTGGTTGTACGAAGGGCAGTCTTTGCATCTTCCACAGCTTCCTTTGCCGCCCATTTTCTTCCAGTTTTCAACACAGGTGCTGCGTCCCTCACACATTCATCATGTGACTGTACCAATGTCATTTCCAATCGAATCTTGGTGCACTTAAATTCCTCGGTTAGAGACTGGCTGAGACTGGCAGCTGCAGTATCCCTTTATCATACAGTCACACTATGCTGAGGCAGCGTAGAACTCTTAACCCTTAGCGGTCCATTTATTCAGCGCGTCTCAGGCGCGTCAGGTCCAATTTATTTTCACACGCGCTGTTTAAAAGTATTTTTTTTTCCACTGCATATCAACAGGACACTCAGTACTGCATCTCCAGCCCCGCCCCACATACCGATAAATCATCTCTTGACCACTTGTTTTATCACCAAACTCCTCAATAATGCAATCCAAGTCATTATTCTATTTCTATAACATCTAAAAAAAGCTCTGCAAATGTCTGTGATGTTCTTTGAGTGCTGGATGCGGAAGCAGCTATCTTGTTTGTTTATGTCTGTGTTATCTATGTGGTGTCAGACCTATCAGTATTCATGAGATACGCCCTCGGTTCCCATCGGTCTCACTCGGCCACTGAATGGTTTTCTCGGCTTTTTCCGGACAAAAAAACGACTAGAGACGTGTTTTTGCGTCTTTTTGATGATGTCGGACAGGGTCCGACATTGGACCGGAAAGGGAAAATTGCAATGTCGGACCAGGTCCGACATAGGACCGCAAAGGGTTAACCATTTCCTGACATATGAACTGATTAACGTTTCCAGCTTCTCTACTATTGTTAAGGAAACCTGATACACAGTGAGTGGCCACAGAAGTCTTGGCAGTAGCCCAAACTGAAAGCACCAGAGTTTAAGTTTGCCTGGTAAAGCCCTGCTGTCTATGCTTTTCAACCCTTGCACAGCTTGTTGTCTCACTTCTCACTGCTCCCCATCGTACCATCTCTCAAGACTTTTCATATACTGTTGGCATTGCCTCACCTTTAATGTAGAACCTCTTATTCACTGCTTTACCTTTAATTATAGAGATGCACCTTGAAATAGTGGGCTTAAATTGCATTCGTGCCCATTCAATGTTATTGGTTAATTTACCCAATAACCGATTAGTGCAGGCTACTGTAGTAGTCATGATTGTCATGTCATCCATGTATGCTCTAATTGGTGGCAGTCGCATTCCAGAAGCCAAGCATTCTCCTCCCACTACCCATTTTGATGCCCTAATAATTGCTTCCTTTGCCATGGTAAAAGCCAGTGGAGAAATGGTGCATCATTATATATATAGGCAAGGGTGTCTCCATCATGATAGTGGGACCCCAAGACCAAGTCATACTTACTGAACCCTCTCTCACTCACCAGACAATGGCTTGGTTTACATGCACTTGAAACTTGACTCTACAGTCACACGAATACATCGTGAAACAGCAAAAGGACGTCCTTTTGGCAGCGCGACTTTAAGGGCAGGGTCAATCATTTTCTTACTATAAAAACAGCTGTAAAAACCCATGTAAACCAGAGCAGGAATCATGCTTGTAGCTCACAAGGTTTCAGCAGTCAAGAGCATTTTTCTGATTTATCTTGTGTGTGTGTCACTCACAGCACAGAATTCAGGTTGAGCTGCTTCAACCTGCAGCTTTGCAGTTTTCTGATCGAAATGTTTCTGCTGAAGTGCTGTGGCTAGATTCAAGATGAAATCTCTCCTACCTTGTACAAAACGAAGGAATTGATGGCTGCCAGGTCCAGTATATACAGTGCCTTTCATAAGTATTCATCCCCCTTGGACTTTTCCACATTTTGTAGTGTTACAACCTGGAATTAAAATGGACCAGAGAACCTTTTTCCACATGTTTGCTGTGTCTCCCACATGCTTTTTGGCAAAATCCAAACAGGATTTGATATGGGTTTTTTTCAGCAATGGCTTTCTTCTCGCCACTCTTCCATAAAGCCCAGCTTTGTGGAGTGTCCGGGTTATAGTTGTCCCATGGACAGTTTCTCCCATCTCAGCTGTGGATCTCTCCAGCTCCTTCAGAGTTACCATTGGCATCTTGGTTGCTTCTCTGACTAATGCCCTCCTTACCTGGTCACTGAGTTTTGGTGGACGGCCTTCTCTAGGCAGAGTCGCGGTTGTGCCATATTCTTTACATTTTTTAATAATGGATTTAACAGTGCTCCGGGGGATTTTCAAAGTTTGGGATATTTTTTTATAACCCAACCCTGATTGGTGCTTCTCCAGAACTTTATCCCAGACTTGTTTTGATAGCTCCTTGGTCTTCATGATGCTGTTTGTTTAGATATGCTCTCTAACAAACTCTGGGGCCTTCCAGAAACAGGTGTATTTACTCTGAGATCATGTGATCATTAGTTCAGAGTTTAAACGTTGCCCAAGTGTTAACATTTTACCTAGACTTTTAATCATTGTCAGAAATATGCAGGTCAAATATGCAGGTCAAATATAGGTGTTAACCTTCATGTTTATATAGTATATAAGTGCATAGTGTAGGCTAATGCATTTTATATTGAACATTTCTTCACAGTCTCTTTTCCATTTACATTAAAATGCTTTTACATAATTCAATGTGTAAAACTTATTACACTGATGAACGCAAAAGCCAAAACATTTGTTTACTTGACTTTTACCTTCGCATTATGATTTTGTTTTTAAAGATAACCACCAAATTATGTTTGTTTGTTCTTAACTTAAGCAACCCTAGCAACTCCTACTCTTAAAACATTTGTTACAGGTTTGTGTCCTGGCTGTGCAAAGTAGCCGGTCTTCGCTGGGGACTCCGAAGGGAGCATTGCATTGGCTCTGGTGCTCCTGTGGGTTAGGGGGGGAAACCGTCAGAGACTATTTCTCTTCATCTCGCTACAGCGAACCCTGCTGGCCAGGTGCACAGTGAGCTTAAAAAGCAGACACCTGCAAGGCTGGCCTTTGTCCTCCAGAAGTCGGTAGCTCGCTGACATCCGCTCGAGAGTTCTTGGGTGTAAAAAAGGAAGCTGGCTTGGTCGTGGGATCAGAGAGTACACCCCCTGAACGAACCTTTAGTTCTCCTGAACTGTGTGGGAAATTGCTGCGTTGAGGGGAAAAATGATTGGACATTTCAAATTGTGGAGAAAATCAGGGGTAAAATAAATGGGAACACTACATTTAAAAAAAAAAAAAAGAATAAACAATGTTTGTTTGAATGAACTGTCTAATTTGTGTTTGCAGGAGTGTTACAATTCCACAGTATTATGATCTCACTATGATGAAGAAAAGCAATGTCCGCACCAATGATCAACTGTAAGTTTATGATGTCTATAATTCAGTATGGAATAAAAGCAATGACTGTATAGATTAGACTTGTATATAGCCATATTTAACATTGTACTGTATGTTTTTATGCATGCATGTGTGTTGCCATATGAATGTGTTGTTTAACCTTATCCAGGTCAAAAAAACACAAAACAAAACAAAGAGATTTAAAAAGGTGATTAAAATATATGCTCCAATAGGAATTGCTATCCATATACAGTACTATGTACTCTCATTGTCCATGTTTCTTTCTACAGTAGATGGCACCATAACTACCATAGTTACTTTAGAATACTGTAATTCATCTTCTCTACACCAGATGTCAATATTGAATTGCACATTAAAATCTGCTTTTGAAAATTCATCCTAAATGTGTAACCGAAAGATTACTCTTAAGTCTAACTTATAACACAATACTTTAAAAGGTTTACACTGAATAGAGCACTGATATATTACTCAAGCAGTCCTTAATAAGGTAAATGAAACACTGACACATTTTAATGAAACTTTGAAACTGTGTACACATTTGTACAAATAACAGAATGTATAATTTTCTTTTCAGAGTTCCTAAACCACCTGATGCTGAACTACAGTGAGTTAACATAATATATGTGTGAGTTAATGTTTGTCAGATCAAGATATTATCATTTTCTACAGCTGTGAAGAAATGTATGTAATAACGTGCATCAACTCATTTGGGATGCTTAATATTTTTCATACCATTTACTTCACAGCCTTAATAATTTTGTGTCGGAGAATTTATTTTACAAGAAGGAAACCCCATTCAAGCTGTAGAACCAACATGAGTGAGAAGGGTGGTCTTTAGTTATGTACCCTCTGAGTTTATTAAAACTTAAATGTATTTGAAAAGTTGAGCTTAATGATATCGGGCCAGTGGTTCGAAATAAGGGTAGGAATATATTTGTCGTATCAAAAACAGCAGACTAGGCATCTCCACATCAAAAAAAAAAAGATTAAAACAATAACAATAAAAAGTTTTATTAAGATAAAATATAGGGTATATATAAAAGTGATAAAAAAAAAAGCCAATTTAATCCAATATTTGGACTTTATTTAACTGAGCTCTATTGCTATAGGGTCATGACGTCCTCAAAAAGGGTGTCTGAAGAACACACACGTGTCCCCAAGGTTGGCTCAGGTTGTACACCCCTGTTCTACATCTGTACAGGGTTTACTGTACCATGGTCATTTGTAGACATTTTACACGGTATTACTATGCTACAGTAATTACCTTTTATTAGGGATTACTGTGTATGAGTAGAATCTCTCTGCTACCAAGAGGAACGTCACAAAGCAGTTGTCATCTATCAGCTGTCTGTAGAGCATGTATCGAGTGTACTCACTAGTGTATAAACTAGTTTTATCCGCTCTGGTGACTCTTATCACCTTGTACACTCGATCAATGCTGTTGTTGTAATTGGATTATACAGTGAATTATACATATTCATTTGTTGAACATTTGTTGAACATTTTCGTGTTTCAGTGGCTTTTTAATTTTTAAGTGTTTTGTCCCTCAGTGAAAAACAGATACGCCTTCGATTCCCAGCAGAGCACCCCTACCAGTCCCACATCTCCAGGTTTGCTGTCTTTCCAAACTTCAAATCTCCGGATGATCCAGACACAGGGGTCCGTGCCAGGAACATTCAGCCCATTCAGCCCTTCACACCTGCAAAGGCTCCTGATGTCATAGTGCTCAGCAAAACAAGAGGTACACTCTGAAGTATACAGCAAAGCCCAGTCATTCTTTACTGATTTGTTTTTAAGGCATTTGTTATCTTGGATTGGAGCTGGTGAGATCTTTTTTTGCTAGTTCTTATCTCAGTTGAATAGTTAAATCTTGGATGTAAATACTTTAGAACCACTAGGGCGTCCAGGATAATAAAAACATAGTTAAAACTGCATAGTTAACAAGTATGTTTACCAAGATTATCATTATAATTTCCTATGGGATGCATATCCTCTTGTTTTTCTGTGCTCAATCTGTTTATTTATTGGAGAGAAATTTAGAAATGGAAAAACACTGACACTCAATAAATGGAGACGTAAATGAAATATGTGTGCCTTAAAGCTGACGTGTTAATACAACAAAAAAGTAAAATAATAATAATAATAATAATAATAATAATAATAATAATAATAATAATAATAATAATAACCATGCTGTCAACAATTTGCAATTACAATTTAAGACTTTAAAAAAATTTGCAGGTGGTCCATACAGACATGAAATTGTTGAGATACCTTCTGCTTCAAACAAGAAAGGTCTGATTTGGCCTGGGCAATATGGCTATTATGATGTAAGGAATGTATTTATTTATTCATTTTGCTGTTTAAAGATGTGGAATTATCTTTGCTATCAAACTATGAGAGAGAGAGAGATGCTTGTTTGTTATTAAAAAGACAGTAGGGGTGTTACCAAAAGCACAACATAGCTTATTGTAGATCACCAAATGGATCTTGAAGGAAGAATATAGCTGGTATGAATCCATACTCTACATAACTAATTTCATTTTTGTCTTTTAAGTCATCTGATCTTATTATGCATCATACAAGTAGCCCATCATGACCGTCACATGTATGGTGATACATACGGAGTCGTGACCTGCATATCACTATCCGTATCATATCATTACATTAGGATGTCTTTACACCCGTGAACGATGGGTGAAGCTTTCTGATGGGAAGATGAGGGCTACAGAAGATTGCGACACGTGAAAGGCCGAGCTGTGTTATCCATTCACTATTATAGCTTCCCATGTTGTGTTTCGGCCTAGCTATATAGTTTGTTTGTTTTTTTTAATTACTGTGGTGTAATTACTGTGGTAATTCCACTGAAAATGCAGAACTATGTTATTAAATCTACTTTTCTGTATTTGTGTCTGATCTTTCAGTTCCCTAAATCAGCTGAGGGGTTAAAACAAGTTTACTACCCGAAGCCACCAAAGACAATGGCCCCTAATGCCTCTTTGAGATCCTGGGAGGCCACGCTTCCAGAAAAGACAGTTAACATGCTAAAGAATCTTGAGAGATCTCAGTGGCTAACCTCATACAAACTTAATTACACAGGTACCAAAGCTATCAAAAAAGCAGTTGCATTTATGTAGCTTTGTATTCATTTACCACATTTGGGCAAAACAAATGTATTTAATATTATTTCTTATGGAAATAGCTTGTCTACCCCCAGCTCAAACTACCTTTGAGAGATGTTAGGAATCTAGTGTGTCAAAAAGGTCCTGCTATTGAAGAGTTTGCTATAGTGCACATGCACCAATGACATTTATATTTGTGTAAATTGGAACAATATTGTGAGGCATTGCAGCTTTAAACTTTTTTTGATGATCAACTCCTTTTTTTTTTACCTGAGTCAATGTAAAAATGAGGGAGCTGATGAATGCATACTGTATATACGTGATAAAAATGTCAAATTCCAATCTACTGTGTTGCTCCCTGTGATTCATTTTGACTGGTGCCTAAGGGAAAGTATTGTTAGGAAAAGACTAAGTTGCTAAGGACATATCTATTGAGTAAGCATCTCTGTGATTACCTGATGATTTGTCACATTTGACTACAGTAGATCATTTCAACAGCATGGTTAACTATGTGCTGAGCAAACAGCACATGCAGTTCATTACATGCTTGCTGCCCACAGGCTTGGTGCTTCTGTATTGGATTACCAAGGGTCCACTGACAACATCGGGCTATTAGAGGCATAAAGCAATAATAGTGTTGGGGAGGGACATAATAAAATGTAGTTTGTGTTCAGGAAGTGGCCCCATGAACCCTGTGCAGCTGGATGACTACCATGAAAAGATCATTGCAGATGTTACTGGAGAAATAAACCCATACACAGCTGAACTAGTAAGTTTCAAATTTATAAACTGCCCTGCCAAAACTGTCCGGACACCAGCCTAGAAACAGAACGACTACAGGTGGGGCTTTTATCCCCCTTACCTGCTCAATTTCTTTGTATTACTGAATAGATAACTATATCCTCTTTTTAAATGAAAGCAAAAGATCTTAATGAGGTCATCTCACAAGTGCAGTCATTCCCCCAAAATGTTATTCATTTTCTACAAATTCCATACGACTAGGAGTGGGACATTTATCGCCCTTTAATCCCACTCAGACTAAATACGTTGGTATCCCTGGATAGATAATCTCTTAAAAAAATAGACAAACAGATTGTAATATGCTATACATCATTAAAACATGAATATTATCTATTTACTACCAATAAGAAAAACTGGGTGGGACGTTTGTCCTTCTTTTAACCTCAAAAATTCTGCAAGACAGGTATCACATTGCTGTACCAGTAATGGCAGTCATAATTGCAGAAACACATTTCTCTTGGGAAAATGAATAACAAATCAATCACCTGTTTGTGCATTGGTAGTAAATTGATAATATGCAGGCTGTCAGTGCACTAATGGGTGGTCTTACGTATTTAAAATGTTGCCTGGTTAATGTGCAGTAAATGTCCCATCCCTAGTCATTCTGTATACCTAGAAAAATAATATTTTGGGAAATGGCTGCACTTATGAAATGGCTTCTCATTAAAAATAATTTGCTTGTAAGACAGTATGTATTCAGTGATACCAAGATAAATAGGGCCCCAATTACGCCCTGCCATTCAGTTTTGGGCTTCTATCAATCACCCAACTGTGGTAGTTGTGTGATGTGGTCTAATGTTTACCAAGAGGGTTAATTTGTAATAATAATAATAATAATAATAATTTCCTTTTCAAACAGAAAGAGCGCTCTTGCCCAGTCTTCTCTCCGCCCCGTCCTCAAGAAGGTAGATACTACCGGTTGCTTCAGGGTCACCGCAGGTTGGAACCCCATCCCACAGAAAACACCAAAGGTGTGTGTGTTAATGAAGCCAGGAGCCAGAGCTGTGAGCCTGAAGGACAGTACATAGCCCTTGACATGAAACAGCCGACAGAGAGGCCTAGAAGCGTTGGCTTTGAGCGCACTGAAGAGGAGGTTCAGCCACCTAGACCTGATGTGTGCTATGAGGACCCGCCAAGTAGTGGAAAAGAACATTATACAGTGGGGCCAAATCCATTCAGCCTCCGTCAACCATACCTGTGGTCATCTTTTAAAAACCCCTCACATTGGAAAGAGCCGATCAGTGAAGCCCTTCTTCAAGATGCTGTCTATCCAAGTACCTTCCATCTTACTGAGTGTGAGCAGAGGCCTACTTCTGTCAGGCTGCATGCAGCTATTAAAGGGAGTGGTAGTGAAGTGCCCCGCCCCCAGAGTGCAATACTGAAGCTGCAGGACTCCTTCACAAAGTCTGGTGCACACAGGAGATTCCATGAGGCCATTAAAGGGGAAATGATGGATCTGCGAGAAAATATTCACACTGGGAGAAGGCATCAATTCTTTGGTTTTAACTCTTACTATTACCGGTAGTAACAGAGAGAAAAAAAAAGTCATGCATATGTCTGTCAGAGGGAGAAGATCTAATTCATTATAATACATGGAAAGTATGGTGCCTACAATGCAGACAAAAAGTCATAATGATTATTCTGAAAAAAGGGATGGTATCATTTTTTAAAAAATATTTCTGATGAAATTACTGCCATCCATCCGTAGTATAGAATAAAATCTGTTCTGTTTGGCTGTGAGCTGAAATGTTCTCTCTATGCTGACTTTAGGATAGAAAAGTAGATTTGTTTTATCATTGAAGAATTGAAAACGTTTGCCCAATAGGCATGATTTGTATGCATGAAACTGTTCATGCATTAAGACCTGTATTAAAAACAACAACAAAAATAAAGCATTCCTTAAACCAGACTTTAAAATATGTACTATTTAAATACAATTCAATCTTTTGTGATAGTAGTTGGCTCCCTTTGTTGAAAATCTCTTCCTTTATACATTTTATGGGGTTGTGTTATGCAACACAATATTCTGTATGCACCCCATCATAATCAAACTTATTGATAAATGGATTATACTTTACTGACACTAAATGTAAAAATAAATGGCAATCTTAAGGCACCATTCCCTTATCAAGGATAAAAAGAGGCATTGCAGAGCAAATCTTCAAAAAAGCAGCTACGGATGTATTTAACTTTCCCAATCCCTTCAAAAGTAAAATAAACTATGTAGTGATGTTTATCCATCAGGAGAACAACTCCGTAGAAGATTTGGTATTGATTGCAACCTTTGTGCTTTTTGTAAAAAATAATGTTAAAAAATGCTGACCATCTATTTTACTACTGTGCGTACACTTTGGGTTGGTATCCACACCTGGCTGTCTAAGAATCCCAAACCTATTCTATGTTGACGTAGTATGGTACTTCAAATCTGTTGAAAACAAGGACATTTGACAAACTGCTGATGTTATTATTTTATTAGCTAAGTTCTTTATACATAAGTGTAGGGTACTTACTTCAATACCATCAGATATAACTGTTAAAAACTAAATGGCTGTTTGTATTAAAGCTGTAAAAAAATGTTAAATCAACAATAGCTGAGAATGTGTTTGCTCTGTTAAATATTGGTGCTCTTATTTTAATTTTATACTTTTCTTATATGTCAACTATTGTATTCTCTATCTTATTTCCCTAAAATTAACACATCTTTCAATCAATATTTCGCTGTAGAAGTAAAAAGTTGTTACTGTAAAATAGTAAACTTAAATTAAGAAGAAAAAATAACTACTAATGAACATCCGGTCTGCATAGAGAGCTCCAGGGCTATTTTTCTATTGAGTGTCTGTTGAGAGCGGTCAGATCGGGTTGATTTTCTCAGGGTTTCAATTTAACATATATGTTGCAGTCTATTTCATTGTTGCCCAGAATCCCTGGAAGAAATATATTAACCTGGTGAATGATGACATAGCGTAATTTATAAGAAACCTTTCTGAACACAGACCTTCCTCTGTGCATGCGCCATTAACACAGGTTAGTGCTGTGTAAAGACATTTTGTGATTGCAGTATCACATTTAGATTTAGCAAAATAGTTTATTTACTGCAGCAGTGAACATTCAATAAAATCAGCTCAATTCGACACCACTCCCTTTACTTTCAATAGAAAAACTTGTCCCAAGCTCTCTTCATATCCCATAACCCATGTCACTTGCGTCCCAGCCGAGATGCAGAGTTTCCTCGACCAGGTCAAGTGTGGCCCCCATGATACAGCAGTCCTGGATCACCAACCAGAATTCATGCTTCACATTGCAACTCCCAAGGCTCTTCATGCACTGCCTTCCCAGCATGGGCACGAGCTGCCTGGTGACGGTTTGAAGGCAGAACTTAGTGGGTGCCCAATTGTGCAGTTGGCCACCTCAGCTATCATAGAGGACTGGGTTGCATGATAGAGATAGTGGAGCCGGTATCCACTTTGCACTGGACCCCACTGAGAAAGCAGGATGCATGCAGGCTGCTGCCTTGGCCAGTACTGCCCACCACTGACTTGGTGTTTTCGGGCAGCGGCATTGGGCCCAGATGAGGCCAGGTTTCCTGCAGCTCTAGCAACGTCTCTAGCAACATCTATACCTGTGCTCTTGCGGGCTTAGCCTGATGGGCAGTGGCAGCGTCACATTCTTTGTCACTGCTTCTCTCTTCAGTGGCACTGCAGACCCTCCTTGCGGCCCAGCCTCACACACTCCTCGAGCCTTTCACCGTGGGCCAAGGCCTGCTCTAGGCCGGTTAGGACGGCGAGCCAGACCTGCTGTCAGATCAAGGTGGGGGTCAGGCCGCGGATGAAAGCCTCCATCAACAGGTCTTCTTGTACGGCCGGCAGGTAATCTGGATACCCCGGCTCCATTCTGGATGACCAGGCATCGGCGCAGACCTATGACAGGCTCAGCTTTCACGAACCTGTGACTGCGAGCCGCAGAAATGGCATCAAAATCACATTGCTGCGCTGGATCTAGGTCCAGGAGCACCTGTAACGCCTCCCCCTCAAGTGACGGTGCCAGCTGTCCAACCTTTGCTCTGGGCCCCAGCCATTTGCCAAGGCTGCTTGATGGTGTTTCCGCTGGCTGGTCTTGTAGTTTGCAAAGTGGAGTTAATGAAAATGAGTGGCCGATTCCAGATGTCTAATGAACTAAAACTGGGGACCCAGCAGTGTAAAGCTATTACTTGTAATCATTTATAATGATTTGTATCATTTATAATGATTTCATGTTCTAATGATTTATAAACAACATGTAATATGAAAAAAGCATTATGGGACCAGTTTGCATTGCACGAAACTACACAGCACTGCCTGGAAAATATTCATAGAAGACACTGTGAGTCCCAGTCTGAAACTGTAAACCACAAATGAAAAGAAAACAAGTTCTGTAATAGTTTTTTATTTATTTATTTATTTATTTATTTTATGGTTTGTTGTTAATTAAATTTTATACAATATAAGTGTTGCAAGCACAAATCCAGGACACTCATCCTTTAAATAGACCAATTATATTTTTTATATCCCTGCGGGCCCTAGCCAAACTATTCTATTATAATAATACCATAATGAGCAGTAATCTAAAACCCTTTCTAAACAAACCATAAACAGTCATTAAAAGATACAGTGCATATAAAAAAATAGAAATCATTATACTGAATCTATTCAGTCTTGAACAAAGAAGACTACGCGGCAATCTGATTCAAGCTTTCAAAATTCTGAAAGGTATAGACAATGTCGACCCGGGGATTTTTTCAATCTGAAAAAAGAAACATGGACCAGGGGTCACAAATGGAGATTAGATAAAGGGGCATTCAGAACAGAAAATAGGAGGCACTTTTTTACACAGAGAATTGTGGGTCTGTAATGTTGTTGAAGCTGACACCCTGGGATCCTTCAAGAAGCTGCTTGATGAGATTCTGGTTTCAATGAGCTACTAACAACCAAATGAGCAAGATGGGCCGAATGGCCTCCTCTCGTTTGTAAACTTTCTTATGTTCTTATGTTCTTAGTGCAGAAGGAAAGTGGAACACATAAAGCAAAGAGGTGATGCATTTGTTCCTAGTTTGTAAACTTTTTTATGTTCTTATAAATGGACTACGCCTTTACCGTGGTATACTACAGAAAATATTTATATGGACTGATTTTCAATGGCTGTAATGTTTTAAGATTTAAAGTGCTGTTGAGCTTCATTATTTAATCAATAATTGTACTCTAGCTTTGTCTCATGCTGCCCTTTGACCCTCTTGAAAGTGGTTTCATCTTCAGGCACAATCCAGGAACAAAAAGTTTTGAAACAAATCAGTGGCAGTGCAGGCCATACATAAAACCATAAGCTTAATTGCCAACATTGTCAGCTATTTCTGTTCCTTTAGCAAAAAAATAGGCATATTCTGCACTGGAGTGAGTAAATGCTTAATGAATGTAGCCAGGGCAAATCTTCTAATGTTTACAGTATATGTCTCCAAGCTGCAGCTAATAACAAAACTATTACTGGGTTAATGATCTAAAATTGGTGGAGTCTGTTTAGCTTGTTTTTCACAAAACAGGGCCCAAAGTCCAAAATAAATAGTCAGAATGAGAATGTAATGTTTTTGGTCATTTGGGCCACCGTAGCACATCTGTTGCTTCTATCAGTAAATGGCATAAGTCTGTGGGTTCAGACCATCATGTGTTATATTTTCTGCAAACGTTTCAATTCCAAGAACACTGGGAGTGTTGACAGACACCTAGTCAATGCAGCCACTGTGATAAAGCACAGTGTGTGTTATAAAGCACACTGCTGTCATATTTATTTGAAAAGAAAAGTTGGTTTCTATCACACACTATTAAAATATGATATTAATTAGAACATAATATAATCAACAGCCACTGAGTGCAAAACAATATGTTGTAATGTTTATATCCAAAATGCAGCTAATCACAAAACCCTAACTGGTACAATGATCTACAATTAATGGAGAATTGGTATGGAGAATGGGGCAATGTGTATTGGGAGAAAAAGCACAATAATTCAAGTATGTTCCCAAATGGCTGAAGGAAGTTATATTATTTTCAGATTGTTTTAAGACAACTTGAATAGCAAACTTCACACAAACTTTCAGCGCATCACAGCCTTCTTGCAAAGCTAAATCAGTCACACAAGCTGCACGTCTATAAATATTGTACATCAAAGGATTGTTACAACTTTCACAGCACACAGCGTTTCACTTCAGTCGATGGGTCTGGGGGATATCTGTAATTGGCAGATCTTAAAATAAGAAAAAGGTTTTTAAAAAACATGCATTTAAAAAAATAAAGTGCAGCTAAATTTATTGTGAACCCTTTCCAGTACCGGTGTAGTGGTACATTGTCAGAATGTCATATGCATACCAAAACATGACCCGTGTAACGTCAGAAAGTGGTGCGTTGTCAGATTTTGGTACAGATGCAATCAATTGCAATCTGATAGATGTCCTATTATCAAACAGAGGTACATTTACCATTAATTATACTTTTTTGCAAACTTAAACTGGAAACAATCAATTTCTCTAAAAAGAAAAAACAATTCATGACGAACAAGACAAAATGAGTAGTCCACCGCAGAGTTGCACAAGTAAAAAATGTACAAGACCCAATGTACTGCATATGATAAATATTTGAATACTATTTTCTTAATGGTGGAATAATATGTTAAAATACAATAACAGCGATGTAAAAGACTGGAAAATATGATAAATTCAATTTAAAAAGATGTACAAGACTGAAAACAGGATAACGTACCAGATTCCCTCTTCCCTGCTTTCTTATCAAAAGTTGCTTAGGCATGTGCGAGCAAGCGCAGTGCGCTGCGTACCACTTTTTACCACATACCTGAAAACACTACACACTACACTACACTATTGGGCTATGCTATTTCATTATCAGAAATAACTTACAGTTTGTACACCCGAAGTGGGCTTTAAATGTTAACTTTTTATCATATTTTAAACCCTGGTAGAGGGTAAACTTTAATAAGACTTTAAAACATCAAAGTTTATAGGGAAATTATTATTCAAGAAGAAGAAGAAGAAGAATCAAGAACAATATTGGTAAGCAGTTACACTACATAATGAAAAGTGCTATCCAATTATTGTACAATGTTAAGGAGACATTTGAGGTGTTGTGGGACTCTGTAAATCCTGATTTTCCAGTTTGAATTTTAAGACCCTAATTAAAATTAACATGAGGTACAATGGATTCCTTGTGCAGGAGTCTTAGGGCAGCAGTGTGGAGTAGTTGTTAGGGCTCTGGACTCTTGACTGGAGGGTCGTGGGTTCAATCCCAGGTGGGGGGGTACTGCTGTACCCTTGAGCAAGGTACTTTACCTAGATTGCTCCAGTTAAAACCCAACTGTATAAATGGGTAATTGTATGTAAAAAATAATGTGATATCTGTATAATGTGATATCTTGTAACAATTGTAAGTCGCCCTGGATAAGGGCGTCTGCTAAGAAATAAATAATAATAATAATAAAAGGGATTTATTCCATCACTGATGTCAATAAACCAAGTCTAATATTTCATGTTCTGTTTCTCACTGTTTTGCCACCTTATTATATATACAGTATTATTGGGCAATTTATTGTGACTTTTTTCTTTTATGGATTTTTTCTTAAACCATGGCTCTGCATAATTGCTTTACTTTAGGCATGTAGGAATGTTCTGCTTTGTTCTTAAATAAAACTGAACTATTCCAAACAAAAGTGTAATTATATGTAATCTTTCTTCAAAAAATACATGTGAGCTGATTGTCCTGGCTCATATCACTTCACCTTTAATCTTTTCTTCTTGTTTACCACATTCTTTTAATATAATGGGATTTGCACTTAGTGAAAGGCCTCATTTGTTTGGTACATTATGTTTTCAAACCAGAAGTGGCGACTCAGCTTCAGAATTTAAAGCGTTTTTGGCTCATGTTTGCTTCAGCTATCCCATCAATTGCCAATAATTAGACAGTGATTGCTTTTCACTTGCTCTAATACCACAAACAGAGCAGCAGAATGTCTGTCTCAATCACCAGCTTGGCGACAGGGCTGCATTAGCATCCAATCTACTTCAGTACTCAGGAAATCCATTATGGATCTGACTGTAAACCAAACTATGCTCACTGCAAAGCTAGGCTGGAATAGAAGCGATCCAAGTACTTAATGTACATTTAGAAATATGCTTACACAAGTAGTCATTATAGCTAACAAAATAAATGACATAAATCTTATTCTACATCTTGTGCATTTCCATGTGTTATATAGGTATCAAATGTACAATAGTAAAAATGAATTCCAGATCTGGTACTACACTAAAGAAATCTTTGGTTACATAAGCCGTGCTTTTGGTAGTGTTGCACTTTCTTGGTCATTTCACCTGGGGAGTGAAATTGTCCTCACCCCTTTAACAGCTTCTGTCCTGTTATTAACCAACCAGATGCTTCTCCAAATGACAAAGATGCCTTTAGATATTAACATCCTCTGACCCAGAAAACACCAGGTAAAATGACATAGGAGATAGTGCAAGTGTACCATGTTTCATTTGAGTAAGGTAGGGAAACCGAGTACCACAGTAGATATTCATTTTAACATGTTTCTTTCAAACCAGGAAGATTTATGAAATGATTGTGTTAACTGCAATCCCTTCAGCAGAGCAATGTCCCAGGTAACTGTGCAGAGAGAAGGAGGCCCCTACAACTGCAATGCGATGCTCTTCAAAATGTTCCTCTCTCTCATTTGTCAGTATGGAGAGGTCAGGATCCACGTCCCCATTGACTGTCTATATCTGTCTATCTAGAAGGTAGTCTTTAGCAATCTGTATTTTTTACTAAATTACTTTTATAACAGTGACAACAACAGCTTCATGAGAAAGGGTGTTGCATGGGTGTGGCTATGCCACATCATTCTGACACTTTCTGATGCCTTGGAAAAGCAATTCCAGTGTATCTATGATGGCTTTCAGATTTTGTGCATTAAAAATGTTTGCACATAAGTGCCTAGAGATGGTGTTTTAGCAGCTCATTCACAGGAGTAAAATATATATATATATATATATATATATATATATATATATATATATATATATATATATATATATATATATATATTATTCTGCAAGGTAGGCTAGTTCAATGTTTGCTTTTTTTTGTCCATTTGACAAAATGTTTATCTTGATTATTTTTCATTAAAATCTGAATGCTAGTAGGTTTCATAATGTTTTTTGTGTATCCTTCCAATGATTCCAGGATATCTTATTTTATCATGAATTAAACACAGACTGTAAACATCCAAGCAATCATTGACCTTCTGTCCTCAAATATCCTGTATCGGTTGGCAGAGGTGGAACAGTGCCCTATCTACAGTACCAGACAATAGACAGAGAAGTTCTTACCACGCTGTTGGCACAGTAGTAGTTTTCCATAGATTCTTAACATACCAGTACCTGTGTTTGTATGACAACAGCTGCATTCCAATACTGTATGTGTACCATATCAATGTCTTACTGAGAAGATAAAACAGCAACAAATGTGTTGTCAATTAGAACCCGTTTTCTACTAATGGATTATGTATTTTCCTTTTTTAACCATCAGCAATGGTATGTCCCTGCAAACCTGAAGCCCTAGATGCATTTGCAACAGGCATACAGGTCTTTTCCCATTTCCAGTTAATTTAATGCAGCATACGTACAGTAGGAGCTGCCCCATATCAACTCCTGCTTTGTACTGTACTGTTTAATGTTCCAAAGAGAGTAGGGCTTCAGCCGGTGATTGGGCAATGACATCACCCTTGGCTAGGAAGGATTCACATTTCATAAGCAATCCCCACCCTGCCAGCTGTCACTCTTGTGATGAGACTGTCCACCTGCTGTGTAATACGCTTAAAGTAAGTCTGACTGTGAAAAGCCATCCTCTCAGGAATTTCTGTCCTGGTATACAGGAAGAAAAATAAATCATGCAGAATTTCCTGGAGCGCAGGTGAAACAGTGCAGCCCACGAGAGCTTTGGAACACCTGCAGTCTTCAGTAAATCTACCTTTGATTCTTACCCTCTTTATCAATTTTACATTTGGCAGTTGGTTTGTTTTTGGATTGCTTCCAGTTTTGTGTTAGATACTAAACAGCGGTCAGTATGCATGGATACCTATAGCCCAAAATAACAGTTAACAATAATAAGGTACAAAAAAGTTAAAGAAGTCCTGACACCCCTTGTTTACAAGTTTTGCAACAGATCAATATTTGATGGCTGTCTCTTCTTTCCACCAACCTCTTAAGCATGATAGGGAACTAACTAGGCCATTGACCACAAAACATGATGTTTCCACTCCAAGGTCAATACTGTGCCAGGACTGGGAACCAATATTATAATTTATATATATATATATATATACGTCAACCGGGATCGCTACTATATATATATATATATATATATATATATATATATATATATATATATATATATGTATACTGAGCATCAAAATAAACGTATCACTTATATTTCAGCATGAAATGAAACTTATCACTTATATTTGGATAGAATTCACTAGATGTGATCGAAAAATGACAAACTCTGTTTTAGAGCAGGTGCAGTGATTTTTTATTGTGCTGATTAACAACTGACATCACAAAGTGTAAAAAAAAAAGTTAATATTTTAACATCTTTTTTCCCAGATTTATAAATGTTGTGAATTTTTTTTTTAAATGTGTACATTCAGACATAATTTATAAATCTTAAAATATTTAGCAAGTTTTCAACATTTAAATGCAAAATATTTTATATATATAAAAAACAAAAAACAAAAAACGAAGAATGCACAATTTTCTCTGAAATAACTTGAAACTGACAAAAGTAATTGGCATCCACCATTGTTTATTCCATATTTAATAGAAATCAGACTTTGCTTTTGATTTTTTATTCAACATAATATTGTAAATAATAAAACAAATGAAAATGGTATGGACAAAAATGATGGGACCGCTAACCTAATATTTTGTTGCACAACCTTTAGAGGCAATCACTGCAATCAAACGTTTTCTTTAGCTCTCAATGAGACTTCTGCACCTGTTAACAGGTAGTTTGGCCCACTCTTCCTGAGCAAACTGCTCCAGCTGTCTCAGGTTTGATGGGTGCCTTCTCCAGACTGCAAGTTTCAGCTCTTTCCATAGATGTTCGATAGGATTCAGATCAGGACTCATAGAAGGCCACTTCAGAATAGTCCAATGTTTTGTTCTTATCCATTCTTGGGTGCTTTTAGCTGTGTGTTTTGGGTCATTATCCTGTTGGGAGGACCCATGACCTGCGACTGAGACAGAGCTTTCTGACACTGGGCAGTACGTTTCACTCCAGAATGCCTTGATAGTCTTGAGATTTCATTGTGCCCTGCACAGATTCAAGGCACCCTGTGCCAGGCGCAGCAAAGCAGCCCCAAAACATAAGCGAGTCTCCTCCATGTTTCACTGTAGGTATGGTGTTCTTTTCTTTGAAAGCTTCATTTTTTCGTCTGTGAACATAGAAATGACGTGCCAAAAAGCTCCAGTTTTGACTCATCTGTCCAAAGGACATTCTCCCAGAAGGATTGTGGCTTGTTAATATGCATTTTAGCAAATTCCTGTCTTGCTTTTTTATGTTTTTCTTTCAAAAGTGGAGTCCTCCTGGGTCTTCTTCCATGGAGCCCACTTTCGTGCAAAAAGCGACGGATGGTGCGATCAGAAACTGGCATACCTTCACCTTGGAGTTCAGCTTGTATCTCTTTGGCAGTTATCCTTGGTTCTTTTTTCTACCATTCGCACTATCCTTCTGTTCAATCTGGGGTCAATTTTCCTCTTGCGGTCACGCCTCGGGAGGTTGGCTACAGTTCCATGGACCTTAAACTTCTTAATAATATTTGCAACTGTTGTCACAGGAACATCAAGCTGCTTGGAGATGGTCTTGTAGCCTTTACCTTTACCATGCTTGTCTATTATTTTCTTTCTGATCTCCTCAGACAACTCTCTCCTTTGCTTTCTCTGGTCCATGTTCAGTGTGGTGCACACAATGATACCAAACAGCACAGTGACTACTTTTCTCCATTTAAATAGGCTGAATGACTGATTACAAGATTGGAGACATGTGTGATACTAATTAAAGAAACTAATTAGTTTGAAATATCACTATAATCCAATTATTTATGATCTTTTCTAAGGGGTACCAACAAATGTGTCCAGGCCATTTTAGAATATCTTTGTAGAATAAGCAATAATTCATCTCTTTTCACAGCTTCTTTGCTTTATTCTATGACATACCAAAGGCATGCAAGTATACATGATAAAATAGCTTTTAATTTCATCACTTTTCCGGAGGAATGAAGCATTATTTCAATGAGCTGTAAGGGTACCAACAAATTTGAGCACGTCTGTGTATATATATATATATATATATATATATATATATATATATATATATATATATATATATATATTTCTTATTGAATATTTATTTTGAGAATCAAAGATTTAGTTGTTCGCAAATAAATCTGGATTTTGTGAACTTAAATATTTAACAAAATCTTAAATCTCTAAAAAAGATTTAACATTTAGCTAAATATTTAACTGGCCAGATAAATCTGGAGTTTGTATGCAAATGAGCTCCATCCGCTTTGTGCTTTACGTCAGCATTCTAAGGAGGGGCAGGCAAAATATCCACGGTCTTTCGTCAGGTTCACGTTCAGACGACCGATTCCAATAGTCTTTTTGGATAGGTCTCTACTAGCTTTGCACAGTAGGATGGTGACATTTTTGCCCATTCTTCACGGGAAAATTGCTCCAGTTCTGATAAGTTTGTTGGGGATCGTCGATGGACTGCAATCTTCAAGTCTCACTATAAATTTTCGATTGGATTAAAGTCAGGACTTTGACTGGGCCACTCAAGAACATGAATTCTCTTGTTCAACCACTCCAGAGTGGCTTTGGCTTTGTGCTTTGGGTCATTGTCCTGCTGAAATGTGAATTTCCTCCCCAGTTTCAGAATCTTGGCTGACTCAAACAGGTTTTCCTCAAGGATTCGCCTGTACTTTGCACCATCCATTCTTCCCTCTATCCTGACAAGCTTCCCAGTCCCTGCTGAAGAGAAGCATCCCCATAACATGATGCTGCCACCATGCTTGACAGTTGGGATGGTGTTGACTGGGTGATGTGCAGTGTTGGGCCTTGGAATGTTGACTGAAAAGTTCAATTTTTGTCTCGTCTGACCACAGAACCTTTTTCCACATGTCTGCAGTATCATCTGCAAGCTTTTTTGCAAACTACATACGTGCTTTAAGATGAGGCTTTTTGAGTAATGGCTTCTTTCTTGCCACCCGTCCATACAGGCCAGCTTTGTGTAGGAACCGGCTTATTGTTGATGTGTGAACACTGACTCCCATCTCAGACACAGCACTTTGCAGATCTCTCAAGGTCATTGTTGGCTTCAGAGTGACATCCCAAGCCAGTTTCCTGCTTGCCCAGCTGCTCAGTTTGGGAGGGCGACCTGATCTGGGTAGTGTCTGGGTGGTATGATGCATCTTCCACTTCTTAATGATGGACTTCACTATGCTGAGAGGGATAATCAGCGCCTTTGAAATTTTCTTGTACCCTTCTCCTGCTCTGTGCCTCTCTACCACTTTATCCCTGACTTGTTTCGAAAGCTCCTTGGTCTTCATGGTTGCTTTGTTGGATCACTATGTGAGTTGCAGCTTGAAAGTCTTTATATACCGGAGGGAAATTATCTACAAGTTAAACCACTTTGAGTACACACAGGCTAAAACCATTTCACTAATTTTGTGACCTTTCAAACAAATCATTCGCACCTGAGCTGATTTAGGGCTGCAGTAGCAAAGGGGTTGACTACTTATACAACTGAGATTAATCTGTGGACAGCATGTGGACTACAGTAGAATATACCAACCGAAAATTATAGCAGATCGGCGTACAATGTATTTTTTTTTAAGTGTGTGCAGGATATATGTACTGTACTTAGTATTGTAATGATCCGATGAGCTGGCAAGAGGAATGTGTATGAGAAGTGTTGTGGAAACGACTGAGACAGAGAATAACCAAAACAAATTAAGAGAAATACTAATTAAAGGGGTTTATTATTTTGGCGTGGACCGTGGCTGACAGCGGTTCTGTTTATTGTAAAAAAAATAATAAAACGTCAATTTCAGAAAATGAAGACCCTGCTTGTGTGAGTCCGCTTTATTTTCACACAACGCTACAATATAGTGTGTCACTGCACCATTATCTGTTATATTAATTGTGTACAAAGTAGGACTATGGTAAAAAAAAAAAAAAAAAAAAGTGCGCTAAAACTATTTTGTTTAAATTTTAAATCATCATTTTTTCACATTCTACAGTAATGTGAACAAAGCATCACAATGTATTTTTTGTTACCGGTAGCCTAAAGTATAAAGAAAGTGCGCTATAGCTGTAGATATTTATTTGCGTTTATGTACTAAGGCCAACTCTGAGGAAACACAATGTTATTTTTCACGGCAACTATCTATTTATTTCAAATAAATTTAGCACTTATGTGTTTTTTTTTAAACCGGACACCTCCTTTTTTGCACAACCTATCTGACTCTTGACATGTCTGGTTTAGCGAGGGATGGACTATGCCTTTTTTAAATGTAATTTCAAAATGTATTTTCTAATAGAGATTGACCGGTAGGTCTGTCCAGCCTGGGCTTCTCAACATCTAAACATCAAAACCTCACCTGACATGTTCATCTCAGTGGCAGTTTCTTCAATTACCTTGCTCTTTGTGGTTTTGTCTTAATTTGTATGTGTTTTAATTATTTTTCTTCCCACAAATGACAGGTAGCCGTGTTATTAGTTGTAAAGGTATTTTTTTCTACCCCTGCTCAAAAAATAAATAAAGAAAAGTACAACTCTGACTATGTACATGTGACGCCCCCAAAGAGACTGCAGCCTCAATCCAGCATGTAATACAAACTAATGTACACACCTTAGTAAGCAAATTTTCTCGTCCTCAGCTTGGATGGTGAAAACTTAAACTCAGAGGAACTTAGAGCTTTCGCCGGTCACTCTAAGCGCTATCAGAAAGCTGGCTGAAGATATCTTCTTGTAGGGGGTTTAGTTGTTTTGTTTTTGTATTCAATTGGAATTTTACTCAAACCGATATCATTATGTAACACAATTTTTGTTCCTGGGTAGTAAGTGTTATTTCCTAATTGCTTATGCCTCAAAAATACAGAAAATGGCTATTATTCCCCACAAACTTTGCTTTTGTGACCAGGACAGTGATATTTTGAAATTGACCTATTTCCAATGAGAAAACGGGCGAATTTGTGTCTTTTCGTTCACATAAAGTCAGAAAAAAACAACATATGAATCCAAATTAACATGTATTTATACTAAAGTAATACAAAAATGACTACAAAAGATTTAGAAGTGAGTAGTTTTGCGAGATTTACGATTATACTGTAAATCACTTTCACGAATCAGCCCCCAAATGTAGTCTCCCATCATGTTCTCGTTATACTGTCCTTCATTGACAGCTCATCCAGGAGCCTCAAAGCCGTGCTTCTCCATAATGGTAACAAGTACCTGTCTCTTCCCCTGGCTCACTCGGTGCACCTCAGAGAGGATTACAACAGCATCAAGACCTTGCTGGACGCCTTGAAGTATGATGAGTACGGCTGGGACCCCCGGAAGGTGCTGATGCCACCACTGCACATCAAATTGGGCCTTATGAAACAATTTGTCAGAGCTCTAGATAAGGAGTCGGCAGCCTTCAAGTACCTTCAAGACTTCTTCCCTAAGCTGTCTGAGGCAAAGGTCAAAGCCGGTGTCTTCGTCGGACCACAGATAAAGAAGATCCTGGAGTGCAATGAATTCCCCAAGAAGCTCACTAGTAAGGAGAAAGCGGCTTGGAACAGCTTTGTCGCAGTGGTTCGGGGCTTCCTGGGCAATCACAAGGCCGAAAACTATGTGGAGCTGGTTGAGACTCTGGTGAAGAACTACGGCACAATGGGCTGTAGGATGTCCCTCAAAGTCCATATCCTTGATGTTCATCTTGATAAATTCAAGGAGAACATGGGAGCGTACTCGGAGGAGCAAGGCGAGCGCTTCCACCAAGATATACTGGACTTTGAACGCCGCTACCAAGGACAGTATAACGAGAACATGATGGGAGACTACATTTGGGGGCTGATTTGTGAAAGTGATTTACAGTATAATCGTAAATCTCGAAAAACTACTCACTTCTAAATCTTTTGTAGTCATTTTTGTATTACTTTAGTATAAATACATGTTAATTTGGATTCATATGTTGTTTTTTTCTGACTTTATGTGAACGGAAAGACACAAATTCGCCCGTTTTCTCATTGGAAATAGGTCAATTTCAAAATATCACTGTCCTGGTCACAAAAGCAAAGTTTGTGGGGAATAATAGCCATTTTCTATACTTTTGAGGCTTAAGCAATTAGGAAATAACACTTACTACCCAGGAACCAAAAAAAAAAAAAAATTGTTACACGGTGATTCAGTGGTAATATTTTTCGTCAAGAAAAACAACTGCATCACACTCAAACTACAAATTCTCTCTCCTCTTCTTGTCCCGCCCCATAGCAACCAATACATACTCCTGATTCGCGGGTACTGTACTCCCCTGACATCCCAACTCCCACCTTGTTAACTGTCAGTAAATGTACTGTATTCAAGCACACAAGAGTAAACTGCTGCAGATGGAACATCACACGGCGCTGCTTCTAAAATGCCTTAAATCATGTAATAAAATATTGCAGCACTTGTAAAGCATAGTATTATTAATAAAGGCCGCCCTCGTATAATCGTTTAAGGGCCGCAGTCATTTTGATCAATTTAAAATGAATGCAACGGCGCCAAATTGAAGTAATATGGTATTTTGCCTGCCCCTACTAAGAATGCTGACCGAGCTCATTTGCATACAAGCTCCAGATTTAGATGGACAGTTAAATATTATTTATTTCTTAGCGCACACCCTTATCCAGGGCAACTTACAATATATCACATTATTTTTACATACAATTACATTTCTTTTTTTAACACACCCATTTATACAGTTATATATGTATTTATTGGCGCAATCTAGGTAAAGTACCTTGCTGAAGGGTACAGCAGCAGTGTCCCCTACCTGGGATTGAACCCACGACCCTCCGGTCAGGAGTCCAGAGCCCTAACCACTACTCCACACTGCTACCCTTGTTAAGAGATTTAAGTGGCCAGTTATGTAAACGTTAAATCTTTTTTAGAGATTTAAGATTTAGTTAAATATTTAAGTTCACAAAATCCAGATTTATTTGTGAACAGCTAAATCTTAATTCTCAAAATAAATATTTAATAATATATATATATATATATATATATATATATATATATATATATATATAATTTAAATTAAAGATTTAGCATTTAAATGTTGAAAACTTGCTAAGTATTTTAAGATTTATAAATTATATCTGAATGTACACATTTTAAAAATAATGTATTTATTTTCACAACATTTATAAATCTGGGAAAAAAATACAAGATTTAAATTCCATCTGAGAAAAAAATACAAGATTTAAGTTAAATCTGGAAAAAAAGACGTTAAAATATTAACGCTTTTTTTACACATGGCACCCCATAGAGACGATCATCTGACACACGCTATTCAATAGTCCCTCGATAAACCAGACATGTTGGCAAACAAGTTGTCACAAATAACGAGGTGTCCGGTTTAAAGACAAATCGCACACACATATAGTGGTTAATTTATTTTAAGTGTACAAATCTTTGCGCTGAAATAACATTAATGTGTTCTCTGCAAATTCATTCTGTAAAAATATAAATATGTACAGTTGGCATATACAGTCGAATTAAATCAAATGGGTGACATTGTGTCCGTCATATGCACGGCATAACGGTGTTTGCATGGACTAGTGTGTATTCCAAATGAAAACACACGCTCTCCCTAAAGTTCATCGATCAATAATGTAGCATATGTTTATGTTAAAAAAAAAAAAACACTTGTAAATTACTAAATACAAACAAATTACTGTGCACCTCCTTCTCAAATCAACCCGACTGGCGCCTCTCACTGAGTGAGTGTGTGGGAGACTTACCGCTCACATCTTTGTGTGTTTAGCATCTGCTACTTGTACACATGGGAACCTATTGAATTAACATACAAACCATCTATCATTCACCACATCTAAAACTCCACCTGCATTTCTCACACTACAACGTCACGGAAAGGTTGTTGACTTGTCTTTAAAGACGGTACTTAAATAAAAAATAAAAAAAATGCGACGTATATCTGGTTTTGAGAGAAGTATGGCCACAAAATATGTCACTCAGACATTATCCCCGCCCAATTCTTAAACCTCTCATAAGCTTTTTCGAGTTTCAAGCGTTGCTTCTGCATTCTGAGAGGCGTTGCTGTGATGTAGGTAACTTCTTGATAGTTCTGTCAGCTGAAATCTAATAATTTCCAAAGATATTTTTTTAAAGCAATGAGTGCAGCATTTTTGCTTTTGGAGTATTTTGAACTGTTTCTTAACTGCTTGCTTCCTGTTCGTCTCTGGTTGTGAAATAAGCCAAAGAAGGGTCTTTCCGAGCAGTGAATTGCGCTGTTCAATATCTGAGAGTGGGCTCCGGAATCAAGGGAAACGACTGACACCTGTGCACAGGTAATGGTTTTTCTTTTTTAGTTGTTTTGCCCATATCGATATGGGGGTTTTGTTTTCTATTGTACCGTAATCCTAATGTATAACTAAGGGAGGTATCCATTCCAGGCAATTTCATAAGAGCAAAAAACAAAGCGAGTAAACTGTTACCTAACCCAAGACCTACATACCGACACACCTCTGGCTGTTTTGCATGCCAGAAAATTATAACTTTTAACTTGATCAAGTGCAACCAACCCTCATTTTGCTCACTTTCCCTAGTGTGTAACACACTTTTGAAGGAGGGTTACAGTATATTTGTCATGCATTGTATAATTGAGAGGGTGTTGCTATTTCAGGTATGCTCAACTTGCTCTGTTACCAAGGTGTTATAATGTTTACAGCCTACACTGACGTACAGTGTACATTGTTTTGGTGTTTGGACAGATATTTGACTTTTTCAAGCGCAGGGTGGTACCATAACGATATTACAGACCAGTGTACTGCGTGTTAAAGAGTGTGACTTATATGAAAAACATGCCGAGTAGTCTTGCACAGTGCAAGGTTTTAGAATTAGGGCGTTCCTTGCTTATGGGATTGAAGAGTGTATCACGATTTAATACTTTACATCTGTTGATAAACTATATGCAGTATCCTGAAATGGTGCAATACATCGCAATGTACAGTTGTAATTAGTTTTGCATTTATGACACAATTCAATATACTGTACTGTATTTGATTGTAGTTTGTGAAATGTATGCCAGTCCAATCTGATATTAAGAAGACCACGTGACAGTTGTACAGTCAGAAATGTCACCGTTGGTTATGGATTACTAGGCTGGATCATATTCAAAGTAGCTCATTCATAATACTTATAGCATAACTGTTGCCTGTCTAGTGAAACCTGATTCTTATATTTGTACTTTTACTTTCCCAGCCCATACTTAATTGCAGTATATTGGTGAGTTTCAGTTAAATATACAGCGTTTCCAAAACTAGGGCACATTTATAGTTTTCGTTTATATCATTGCCAGCTATCGGTGTAGGGGGAAAAAAATGATGGACCCATCACAGTTCTGAAGTCAGGAAAGCATTTGATCTGTCAATACAGCCTATGCAGAGAGTGACATTGTCCTTTTATTAATAGTTTGAATTGGTTTCCTTCAGCATCACTTTTCACAGCTCTTATGATTCAGAAACAATACTCATTCACACACCCAGTGTTTATATCCATGGCAACTGGTTTGAGATAGGGTTTCACAGAACTTCACTGCCTTAACTAGACCCTGTTGGTTAGGAAGAGAAGAGAAAGAAGGGCCCTAGTGCAAAACCGTATTGTGCCCCTGCACCCACTGAAACATTAGCTGAATATGGGCTTGCTAGTTGTTGGTTTAGTTTGGTTTTTATTTTCTGTTAATTCAATTATATTTATTGAAAACAAGGCAAGAGAGAATCAGACCATTATTAAAAAATAAAATAAAATAAGGGACGTTAGTAGGTTCATGTTCCTGTGGGGCCATGAACAGATTTAAGTTCAATACACAATATGCATAATACATTTTGCAAGGATTATTACACTACATTTGTACTAAACACAGCCTCCGAAAGAGCCGAGTACAGTGGTAGAGTGCATGTATTTTAGATGGAGCTTGGAAGGAGGCCATTTTTAGTTTCCTTTTAAATTTGAGAGATGTAACTTGAGGGTGTTTTGTTGGATAAACCTTGCATGTGCTAGAATTTGTTTTGATGGAATGTATCCACATTCTGCCTTCTTCAATGTACTGATTAGAGAAGACTCAATGGAGTGAGGAAACCAGTGGTGTACCACAGGGATCAGTATTAGGCCCTCTGCTCTTCCTAATCTACATTAATGACTTAGATTGTGGTATAGTAAGAAAACTTAAAATTGCAGATGATTGCAGACAAAAATAGGAGGAGTGGCAAACACTGTTGCAGCAGCAAAGGTAATTCAAACTGATCTAGACAGCATTCAGAACTGGGCAGACACATGGCAAATGACATTTAATAGAGAAAAGTGTAAGGTACTGCACGCAGGCAGTATAAATGTACATTATAAATACCATATGGGAGATACTGAAATTGAAGAAGGAGTCTGAAAAATATCTAAGAGTTTATGTTGACTCAGAAATGTCTTCATCTAGACAATGTGGGGAAGCTTTAAAAAGACCTACAAAATGCTTGGATATATAGTGAAAAATGTTGAATTTAAGTCAAGGGAAGTAATGTTAAAACTTTACAATGCATTAGTAAGACCTTATCTAGAATATTGTGTTTAGTTCTGGTCACCTCACTACATAAAGGTTATTGCTGCTCTAGAAAGAGTGCAAAGAAGAGCTACCATAATTATCCCGGGTTTAAAAGGCATGTCATATGCAGACAGACTAAAAAAATAGAATTTATTCAGTCTTGAACAAAGAAGACTATGCGGTGATCTGATTCAAGCTTTCAAAATTCTAAAAGATATTGACAATGTCGACTCGGGATTTTTTCGACCTGAAAAAAGAAACAAGGACCAGAGGTCACAAATGGAGATTAGATAAAGGAGCATTCAGAACAGAAATTAGGAGGCACTTTTTTACACAGAGAATTGTGGGAGTCTGGAACCAACTCCTCACTAATGTTGTTGAAGCTGACACCCTGGGATCCTTCAAGAAGCTGCTTGATGAGATTCTGGGATCAATAAGCTACTATGGGCCGAATGGCCTTCTCTTGTTTGTAAACTTTGTTCTTATGTAATATCCAATTACCCCCAGGATCATCAGAATCTCTCTCACAGCTAGTGTTGGCAGCTGACCCCCCACTGACCTTCATCATTATTTACTTGATAGAAATAATACAAGCTTATCGTTGATGAGTCTTGTCAGGTCATTAGCGAGAATGTCTTTGTGCTGCATTCTACCAGTGACCTTCTACAGTTTACAGTACCCACACTAATTTCGGTGATGGCAAGGAAAATTCAGAAAGAAGTGGTATTATTGTCATCTTGGAAACAGAAATGGAGTAAGTTAAGCAGTATTGATGCTTTGACGGGTGACTGAAGGAGGCTTGTCTGCACCTGTGGTAAAGGATACAATTGAGGGGTCATCTTAGCATCAGGCACTGGTGATGTATCAATATCATAATAGCACTGTAGCTTGCATTAATTTGACATTACACTACCATATTCCAGTCCCTTGGCTGTTGGACAGAAGCAAGCAAAACAATTGAATGCTCATGTATTTGCAGGCAAAATGATTTAAACTCCTTGAGCCCCACATATGGCTCTGCTGAAGTGTCCCATTTAAGGGTTAAGTAGGCTTGAAAAGATTCCAAGGATGATAGTAGCCTTTGGCTAGTACAGCACAGTCAAAAAGCAGAGAAATTCAACAGACAGTAGACCTACAGTTTTTAATGTGCAGAAAGCTACAGAAGCAGTGCAACTGTGCCATGTGTATAACAAATTAAAGTAACAGTAACACTACACACAGAGGTAGAAGGGTAATTCTCAGAATTTCAATGTGTCCTTGCCCATTACTCATTCTCATGTCTGATGGTCTCTAGCATGTAATGTCCTTGATCTCTCACGCTGAATGGGAAATTACTTTGGAGAGCCATAGAAAACAGGAAAGCCACAACGAAAACGCAATGTGAATAACTAGATATTCCCCATTGGTTAACTAAATCTGCTTTAACCTTTATCAAGCCCAGTTGTTTCATCTAATGTAGTCCACTCTCACACATTTGGCATGTGCCAAACCAAGGACTGGAATATTTTTGCCAGGACTGGGTTGGCTAGTTTTATCCCATGGGATTAAAGACACTAT
This sequence comes from Acipenser ruthenus, assembly GCF_902713425.1. Classification (NCBI taxonomy): domain Eukaryota; kingdom Metazoa; phylum Chordata; class Actinopteri; order Acipenseriformes; family Acipenseridae; genus Acipenser; species Acipenser ruthenus. The sequence goes on from NC_081191.1 coordinate 7,086,466, forward strand.
TTTCACATCTCGCCCCGGTAGGGGCAAACAAGCATCGCACGCACAAATTTGTTTATTGTAATGTGTTTTATTTTGTCATGAATAACCCTTGTAATGAATAATTTGTTTTTTTTATGAGTTACAAGTACTGCAGTATTTTTGGGGTTTAATTCTGAGTGGTTCTAATATTGAGTTGTCATTGTTCTCTTAATCTGCCTTTACCTAACATTGAGCTGCTTTCAGCTTGTCTGGAGAGTCCTAAGTGTAAGGAATAAACAGCCGTCTTCATTCGATTCAAATAATGTGAAGTGGCTTTTCAGCTGCGTCAGCCCCATCTACTATGTATGTCTGTAAATACTGTACTGTATGTAGCAGAGTTTAGAACACGCAAGGTGCAGATAAAACACACTTAAAGGTTCAACTAATATAATATGGGGTTCATTACACACTGCTTAGATCATTTAAACAGTCTTCATAGTGTCTTTTCTTTGTTTCAATCAAGGAGATTGTTTTCACTGTATGTTTACTATGGGAACACTGGCATAGGTCAATTAGAGCCCCGACCTGATACCAATTAAATTCAAATTGTAACTAACAAGTGCAAATGGGCAATGGAGTAAACTCTGAAATGTGCTTGAAATATAACTACATACATTTTTTTGGTGTCATTGTGTTGTTGTGAAGAATCCTAAGCAGTATGGCTCTTTGCTCTTACAGCATTGTGAATAGCAGTACACTGTACACTTTTTAGTACCTCATTTTACTCTTGTATTACAGGAGATATTCCCCATACTGCTTTTCTTGTATTTAATATTGAGGAATTTCCCCTGCTTTAATATTTACTGTTCTTCCAGTCGTATTCCATACATATCTAGCTTTAAGAACAGTAGATATATATATAAGTACATGACTAATATCAAGCATGTGCCACAATTGCACACAATTGCTTTGTACAAGGTCTGGCATGATGAGCTGTGTTGGTGGTGGGTGGGTAGATGATGACGTGACTTTAAATAAAGGGTTCTGTAGCAAATCCTCTTACTCCCACAGTAGCAGGCGTTAGTTAGAGCAATTGAAGGCAGCACCATAGACTTTAATTGCTACACAATGTGTGAGGAGTTAGTGTTAATCGTGTTAGCTGTGGGTTTTATTTCTTTTAAGCCTTTGTTATTACTCTCTGTGTGTACAGTGGGATCATATTTCTTAAGAATATGACAAAACCGTTTTCATTTGAATTCTCCTGTGTTTTGGGAAAAGGTTTCTGTAAGGCATCTGTTTCTAGTCTCGGAAATGACAGAATTATTTGTCCTTCCTATACCCCTTTCACACACACACATGAGTTGTGATGGCTCAGAACCGGCACTGATGCTGCGTTTTGGTCTGTGTGAGTTGCCTTTATAGTCACAGAGCCGTCCTATTTTATGCCGTCTCTGAACGACCTCGCGAGGTGGTTCAGAGACGGCACTGCAGCGTCTTAACTCCTGTGTGAAATGCTATGCCAGTGTTGGGTGATATTCTGCATCCCAGAAATTATGCTTATTGTACTATATGTAATCAAGTGGTTTTTGATTAGTAAAAAACACTGTACGGTAATAATGCAAATACAGAAAAACCCTCACCCTTCACCTAACCTTAACATTACAAATACAGACAAACCCTCACCCTTCACCTAACCTTAACATTACAAATACAGACAAACCCTCACCCTTCACCTAACCGTAACATTACAAATACAGACAAACCCTCACCCTTCACCTAACCGTAACATTACAAATACAGACAAACCCTCACCCTTCACCTAACCGTAACATTACAAATACAGACAAACCCTCACCCTTCACCTAACCTTAACATTACAAATATAGACTAACCCTCACCCTTCACCTAACCTTAACATTACAAATACAAACCCTCACCCTTCACCTAACCGTAACATTACAAATACAGACAAACCCTCACCCTTCACCTAACCGTAACATTACAAATACAGACAAACCCTCACCCTTCACCTAACCGTAACATTACAAATACAGACAAACCCTCACCCTTCACCTAACCTTAACATTACAAATACAGACAAACCCTCACCCTTCACCTAACCTTAACATTACAAATACAGACAAACCCTCACCCTTCACCTAACCTTAACATTACAAATACAAACCCTCACCCTTCACCTAACCGTAACATTACAAATACAGACAAACCCTCACCCTTCACCTAACCGTAACATTACAAATACAGACAAACCCTCACCCTTCACCTAACCTTAACATTACAAATACAGACAAACCCTCACCCTTCACCTAACCGTAACATTACAAATACAGACAAACCCTCACCCTTCACCTAACCTTAACATTACAAATACAGACAAACCCTCACCCTTCACCTAACCTTAACATTACAAATACAGACAAACCCTCACCCTTCACCTAACCTTAACATTACAAATACAGACAAACCCTCACCCTTCACCTAACCTTAACATTACAAATAGACAAACCCTCACCCTTCACCTAACCTTAACATTACAAATACAGACAAACCCTCACCCTTCACCTAACCTTAACATTACAAATACAGACAAACCCTCACCCTTCACCTAACCTTAACATTACAAATACAAACCCTCACCCTTCACCTAACCGTAACATTACAAATACAGACAAACCCTCACCCTTCACCTAACCTTAACATTACAAATACAGACAAACCCTCACCCTTCACCTAACCTTAACATTACAAATACAGACAAACCCTCACCCTTCACCTAACCTTAACATTACAAATACAGACAAACCCTCACCCTTCACCTAACCTTAACATTACAAATATAGACTAACCCTCACCCTTCACCTAACCTTAACATTACAAATGCAGACAAACCCTCACCCTTCACCTAACCTTAACATTAGGAAAAAAGTGGTAACTTCGGGATTCCAACAAAACAAACCATGGCGAAAGTGTGGAAGATGAATCACCAGACCACCTGATTGCATATTGTACAATGAGCAGGGGATGCAGAACTTGATGGGATGCAGAATATTACACAACAGCGGCACTGAAGCGCTATAGTGGGCATGGATTGAAAGTCAACATCTCGCGTAACTGCATGTATAACAGACGTGTTGGGTAATTTTGTCGTGATTGTTACACGCTTTCATTTCTTTCCATATACAGTGGCTGATCAAGAACGAGGTACTGTAGTAATTGGAGACCGGAAGAAGTTAAGGAATTGTTAACTTTACAATTCTAGGAGTGTCGGCTACTAACGGATGCGGCACTTTGAACTGTGCAGTAGAATCTGGGGGCAGAGACCCTGTGCAAATCAGTTAATGCGATCAGGGGACTTCTCGAGAATGTAGAGGAAACTCAAAGCAAGCAACAGGCACAACAGGCTGTTAAAAAAAAATATATAATATATACAACGCATCTGCAATTTTTTGAAGCTGTTGACAGTATATACAATAGGTAGAACTCGACAAGCCTACAACTTTTAATTCACTGCAGTTGGTATCAGATGGCTGAATGAAAATAATATTAATAATGTTTCCCCACTGAAATATTTTTACTTCAATTTTCCACATATATACATATATAATAGAGAGGACAAAGCGAGCACAGGGAAGTTTACAGTACACTACAGTTTACCAGTGCCATTCATTAAAAGATAAGACATTGATTATATATATATATATATATATATATATATATATATATATATATATATATATATATATATATAATAATATATAACATTACCCACATTATTCTGCTTATTTATTTGTTTTGTTTCCGTTGCCATGAAAACGATCTGTTGACTGACAGGTTTGAAAGTTGTGCGCACAGGATCCCTTTGGCTGTGTGAAAGGGTTATGACGGTATTATATCAGCATAAAGTGTGCAATGTCGTGCTGTGTGAATGAGTATTTTAAAGAACGTTTGAAACGTCTCTGAGACTGCTCAGTGGTGTGTGTGAAAGTGGTGTTGGTAAGGGGAATTGTAACAGTGTTTCTATCACATGACAGAGCAGTTTGGTTCTCAGTTGACTTCCCTTACTGCTGTAGAATAGTTTGCATGGTTTTGTGCAATCATAAGGATTAACAAGTTCCTGTGTGAAGTGTTATTCATTGCAAACACTGGAAAATATCACCCAGCCCACCTTCATTTGAAAGTGCGGCAGCAGCGGGTTTTAATATCAAATAGATTTTGTTCATGAATAAAATCAAATCAAATTTAAATAAAAAATATATATATATTTAGATACACCTGCTTTTATATATGGGGGAGAGGTCTTAGTTACTGTATTAGTTTAATATACGGGTTTTGCTGCAGGCAGAATGTAGAAATCGGACAAACGAGTGTGCAACATTTTATTAAATAAATCTTTTATAATAAGCTGGACAAACATTACAAATACTATTCGTAATTGCATTAACATTAGTAAAGACTAGTCACTTATTAAAATGTTACACCCTTGTTTTCTCATTCTTTATTTAGCTTTTAAATGTGAAAGTAAGGACTTGGGGTGGGATTTAAAAGCTCATTTAGTTGTTTCACAACAAAACACCGTAAATTAAACTGATTTTATTGCTATTATTATTGTAGTATTGTTAATACAGTATACCTTTTATTTCACAAACATAAACACATTTCAATTTATGATCATAGATTAAAAGCATTAAGGGCATTATTGCTAGTAAAACCACACCGTGATATAAACAAAAAGGTATACTGTAATAACAATACTGTAATAATAATAATATTAAATCAGTTTAATTTACATGGTTTGGCAGTGAAACAATTACCCGTCCTGATTTTCTCATTTAAATATGGAATGAAGAACGAGAAAGTGACTATGTATTGATGTTAATAGAATTCTCAATAGTGATAATAGTTGTAATAAAGTGTATCCATCTTAAAAATCTATATTATAACTTTATTAATGATTAGTCGCTTATTTAAATGTTGCACCTTTGCCGCTGTCCCAGCTGCACTGTATCCTGGTAGAACCTACAGCACGCTCAATGCAGGACTTATTGACTGTCCCATTTGTTTGTCTTTTATGTTTCTGTGTTACATAATGTTTTGCTGTGCCACGCCACTAGCTAGCGCGGGTGGGGGGTGTTGGTTGCCAGTCTGTCTGGGTTCACCAATCCTGGATGTGAGTTTGTACATAGAATACTGGCGAGACATTGGGGTCCAAATGGCATGCCCAAGATTGGTGAAGGCGGGTGGAGGGCGCGGTTTAATGTGACAAGATAAATAGGAGTGCCTGCCTGAGTGAAGTTGTGCACGTGACAGAGGCTCTCAGTGAGAAGGAGACTGGAATACAGAGACATAGGTATTTATTATTTTGTTTTGCTTTGGTGTGCTGCTTATTTGTTTATTTGTCCTGTGCTAATAAACTGCTGAATTCAAGCACGAAGCTACTGTCTGTGTGGAGCCTGCTTTCATTTTACACGAATAATCTCTGAAGGGGACACAGCAAAATAAGTTTGGGAACCCATGACCTATTTTATATCTTGTTGATGTAGAGTAGGTACTGTACTGTATGTCTTTGGCAGGGGATGTCCCTAATGTGCTTTCCTTGATGCAATATTGGAATTGGCTTAGGATATGACCTTTGACCTCTTCTTCTTTTCTTGAATCCCCTGATTTCTATTGAGGTGTATCACCAATTTGACAAATCAGGCCATTTTATTTAATTGTATGTAAATCAAAGATAAGGACGATGTGGACAGATGCAGGAATGTAGTATTATATTAAACAAATGCAGCACACGGAAACATGGAAGATGCTGTGCATGCCACAGATTAAATATAAAGAGCGAGATCATGAAGTAGAACCATTAGTGAATTGAAAGGGTCTGGCAGCAGGGGTAGGAATGCAAAATGACTGTGCTTGGTGTGAAAAGTGCATGACTGCATCATTTTAAATGAAGACATTTTAGATAAACAGAGTTGCTGGTGAATTGGTAATGTTCTTAAAATTATAATTGTATTATAGCTATAAGAGGTCAACATGGTAGTTAATACAAAGGGTGTGCAATACAGAGCAGATGTTCTGTTATAATTACATTGCTGGAGGGTATTTGCTTTAAAAATAGACCTACTCGATTAATAAAGCATACTTTGAGATGCCAAAAGCACCACTTCCTTCTAGCAGCTGTCTCTGCTCTAGGGATGGGCCGGTATACCAGTTTTTCGGTTTACCGCGGTTTAGGTACATTACGGTACTAATACCGTACCTTTTAAAATACTAAATACCAAATGTTTAAATCATTCCATGAAAGGAAGTGCGATTTGTTGGTTTTATTTTTGTGAATTACAGTAATTTAAGTGATTTACATTAGTCTTTCGTCATTTAAGCCTTATTGTATAACTTGCATGATGTACTGTATACCGTGATATTAAGGTTACCACGGTGTTTTATTTAACAGTCATCATACCTTGCAAATTTTATACTATCCCATCCCTACTCTGCTCTTTGACGTCCACAGCATGTCTAATAAGGCCCAGTTGACAAATGATGAGTCAAATTAAACTTCACATAAGAAATATCACTGTAAATCCAATAGCTAAAAATGATGTGCATATATAAAACTCTTGGAAGAGGAAGAAGTTATGAGGTCCTGGCGATTTAACACAAGCAGTATACATGTTTAAAAAGGCAGGTATCCAGTAGATGTTCTGTGAAGCAGAACAAGGTTTAAAGGTTAGGGTTAGTGTTTTTTTTTTTTTTTTTCTGTTACTGTAGACTGGTGATCATGTTTTTTGTGTCCTGGCATTGTGGATCATATATGACTTGGAAAGTTATTAGATTGTGATTATTATTTGTTTATTTAGCAGATGCCTTTATCCAAGGCGACTTATAGAGACTAGGGTGTGTGAACTATGCATCAGCTGCAGAGTCTCTCGCCCAAAAGACGGAGCACAAGGAGGTTAAGTGACTTGCTCAGGGTCACACAATGAGTCAGTGAGTGAGCCGGGAATTGAAGTGGAGACCTCCTGGTTACAAGCCCTTTTCTTTAACCACTGGACCACACAGCCTCATTTACTTTAAAAGTTTTGCATCACCCTATAGAATTAACTAATTTTGCTTCATAAAGTTGAATGAAACCTGCTGAATAATGTTACGTTAACATATTTTATTCCATACTGCTTTATAGTTTTCCATATACTTAACAAAAAACTGTTTTGTTTTTTTTAAATGTGACATTTCGAAAATCTAGCATGAAATACTATACTACTATTATGGCTTCCTTTTGACCTTGGCAGTATTATTTTGTAGTTTCTTTGAGTAAAATATCTAAATTTTAAATATCTCAATCCTTAAATTGTAGGTGAAGGAAAACTTTTGGACATAGATTTTATTTGCCTTTCCCTTTTAAACATCTGGACATCCCAGTTTAGTTCACTACTATTCATTGTTTATAAAATCTATAAACTGTGCACGAACATTGAACAGCTGACTTGTATCATTCATTTCTGGTTTGGTTTGTATTTCGTAGAATCTCTTACTGACTCAATGACATTTGGACCCATTATTAAACAAGCTTGTTTCAAGCAAATCGTGGCTGTAATTGCTTGTTTTCCACAATGCAATGGTCAGCATTATAAAGGAATTGATTTATTTGGAACTGGAGACGCAATGTATTTTGACTACATTTACTCTAAATCTTAGTTTAAAGGATAATCTACTTTTATTATGTATTTCAACTAATTCTTGGTGATCTTTAATCTTTTGCCCTACTGCATTTTATATTTATACATAAGTGTACTAAAAAAAACATGATTTGTATTTATTTCCAGAGCTTTAATAACAAAAACACTCTCAAGTTTGGTGTGTTGCAAAAACGTTTATTTGACTCTCTTGCTGTTTGTGTTTGTACAGTTGAGGTTAAAAGTGCTTACGTGAATACAGTACTGTATTACTGTAGTCATGGGGGAGGTCAGTGTGTTATTGGGAACTCAAGCTGTGCAGCAAAACACACCCAGTGCTCAGCTTATCTGGAGCGTTGCCTATAGGAGAATTATCTTTTGCATATCAACTCCCAAAGACGTGGAACTATTTCCATCATAGTGTAAAGATCGAATTTCTCTGGTTTTAAAGGTTGTATTTGGGAATTGCTTCCAACCTGCCAATGCTTCTCCTCTAGTCCACATTAATAATTGGATGCATGTAAACCTTAAGGCCCTTTCACACTGGCATGCTCCACCCGGGTCAGGACTGGTGTCATGCGAGTCGGGTATGGGATTTCACACTGCTTTTGATAGATGCTCTCTATTTGAAATTTAGCACTGTTTACTATTTAATTGGCTCTTTATTTTGTAATTCCACAGAGTGTCAATATCAATAATTCACAGGTAATTGGCATTTGGTTAAATACAGTATTAATGTACCATATCTAGCTTTAATGAATCGTCTGTTTAATTGTTATTTTTGGTACAACGTGGCCAGTTGATATTGTATCTTTGTTGGCCTGACCTTTTTTTGTTTGTAGGAGTTGTGCTTTTGAAGTGTTTTGGTCTCCACACAAATCCTATGCTTGGGAATTTATAACGGGATAAGAACATAAACACAATCTTTATAAAATTATACTAAAATACAATTGACTGACTTTTAAAATGATTTTAAAATGTTAAATGTATACCAGTCAAGAAACAAAATCAAATCAGAAACAACTTCAGATATGGTTATGGCTACAGCTTTTAGGTTACCAACATTTATATATATTTGTACATTTCCAAAATGTAATCAAAGCCATTATATGTAGCACTGTGTTAAAGTAAAAATAAATATCCCTGAAGAATATGTTGTGAAGACCTTACCTTACTCCACTGACTACACAACTACAAAACAAAGGATGGCATACTGTAGTTTCAGTAAAAAATAAAAAAAGGCTAAAAGGCCATTATGCAGTTTTTCTATGGTACTATGCATTTCCCATAGGTAACCCTGGTTTGCCTTGTGGTTTTTTTTTTATTTTTATATAAATATGCTTTACAATACATACCTCTCTGGGCTTTACAGTGCTTACCTATGCTTTACCATGCTTTCACTATGCTTTATCACACTTTGCTATGCTTTTACTATAGGGAACTTTTTATAGGGGTACTTGTGCCTTTTTTAGCTGAACAAGCAGGTGAAAACTGTCAAATTTTAACTTGAAATAAACACTTTGAATAAAGTAAATATGGAAAACAGGATGTAGTACAACGAACACTGTTGGTTCATGTAACAGGAAATAGGAGACAACCTAAAACAAAAACAACATTGTTCAGTATACAGAAAATTCCCCATGCAAGTTTGGGCCAGTGTTGGAAGGTGTGATGCATTTTGGAGTGGCATACCTGCATGTGCATCCCCAGATGCTGACTCGCTTCCCAAATCTGAAGCAGTAGCTGTGACTTTAGCTGGTGGAGATCACTGTTTGGCAGTTTAGGACTGTATTTCTTGCTGCCAAAAACATTTTCAATAGGGGTTCAAGAGCAGCACTATTTTTTTTTTATAATATTAATTCCGCACATCAGACAGAGCTGTTTCTGCATTTGCCATTTTAGAAATTGTTGGGCAAATTCTGCAAGGTGGTAAATCGATGCAAGGCGAAATATGTGATCCATATTTCTAATTTATGTCATCTGTCATTTCTGGTGGACACTGACATGGATTTTTGTGAAGCACTGTTCATTCGAATATTCTGATATTTGCCCAAGGACTAATATAACATATACTTCAATGGAAAGATTCCATGCATTCTAAATACAGTTGAGCTAGAGGGATATAATCCCTGATATATGCCCTTAGAATCTTTGTAACCGCATCACAAGGCATTACCAGGCATTATGACTGTTTGGTTGTAATAGCGTAGACGGTCAAATAATGCCAGGTAATGCCCTCTGTGTCGGGTATTATTGCTTACGCATAACCTGTATTCTGTATAACACACAGAAAAGCACCTCAGATGTGTAAAAGTTATATTCTGACCCATGATTCTAAGCTAAAGTTAGTTAATAGTATTTGTACAGTAGCCATCAAAATAATTCTGTAAACATTACCTGTTTTGTACTTCAGTTCGCTACACTAAAGTGCAAATGTTCAGTTTTGAAAGAAATGCATGTTCAAGCATTTTCAAAAATGATATTTAGTACTACTTCAGGATATCTGGTGCAGTTCACTACCTGGGTCATGCCTCCTGAGCAGTGGCTTCTGGGCCAAAGCATGCTACTGGCAGAAATCAATTTTTTGTGTGTGTGTTCATTTTCATTTTTCTAATCCCTACCCTTTTGTATGGTGTGTTTTTTTTCCAATTCTGTGTTTCATTTGGAAGCTCAGTTTGTATTGGGAAATGCTTTCAATGTATTCTTTCCAATTAAATGAACCATTCCCTTGTCTTTTGAATAAGGTAGAATTATGAATGCTGCTTATAAAATTAGCTGAAACTCTTGATTAACACATTGCCAAAACCAGGAGAAGGTACATTATTTTGTAATGAGCAGAGTAGTTTGGATTTATTACATTGTTCAGAACTGCATTTGCTCCTGATTTAGCTTCTTGAAAATGCTTGGTTTTTATTGCAGGAAATCCCCTGAATATTTTTCTTTTTCAGTGGTTTCTTTTTTTTTTTTTTCAGAAGCTAAATGAAAGATTGAAGTGATTGTTGGGCGTTTGTTTTTATGTTCTTAAGGGATGTCCCCTGACTCACTGTTAGGCTCTACTTTATCTTGTGGTTCAGTGTTTCCCTTGGTTACTTCTCATCTTATGAACAATGTAAATGGAATGTATGAACCTGTTGGAAACAAAATAATGAAGCAAGCCCTTAGCAAAAATGCATTCATCGCTTTATGCACAAATAAAGAAGGCAGGCACATTGTGAGGTGAGAAGTGGGACCATGTGACATTTTGCGTGAAGGACTTTGCCATATATAAGGCCTAAGGTAGTAGTTGTCAGAGCCAACTGATGGCGCCTTGTGTGAGATAAATCCAGTGCCCCCCCTGCCACCCCCAGAACTTGCAGTCAGTGAATAAAAAATAAATAAATAAAGGGTTCAAAATCTTTGAAAATGTGCAATGGAGTGCACCAATAGAAACAAAGCCTAGAGTCTACACATGTACTTTTCTTGCCTTCAGTGATGCAAAGTCATTGATGCCATGGTCCTAGTTCTGAGAGTTGGCCAATGCAAATTCAATGGATATAATGGCTAGATTAGACAAGTGTTCAATTTCAGCTTTCTGAAACTATGTTGGATTGTTCGGGAACTTGCAAATAAATTGCCTACCTGCTTGAAAAATCTTACTGTTAGTAGGATGGGAAAAGTTTTATTTGCATGTAAAGAATTATATTGTGAGAAGATTGGAACTAAGTTTTAGGTTACCAATAATCCGTATAATAATAATTACAATTAATAGCAGAAGATGCTGAACTGGAAAATGCTGCCAATCTCTCTGTTGGGTAGATTTTCTCTGAAAAGGTTCCCAGCCCAGAATAAAGAAAAGGAGACTCTCGCTGTCTACACTAGGAGGGCTATCCTTGTCTGTTCTTGAGAAATACTGTTTGGCTGCAAGGCTGTATTCGGTGCAATGCTGGATTTTCAAAAACGTTAATGCCGGATGTACCCACCACATGAAACCATTTGGAAAACAATCTTTTCACTCCTAATGGTCCCAATTTATTTATTTATTTATTTATTTATTTATTTATTTAATTAGTTAGTTTATTTTTTTAACAGCTATTTTACAGACACTAAATGTCTGGTTTAAAAATGTTTAGGATTAGACAATGATTATTTAAAACTGGAGGATATTCCGCCCACAAAATAGAAAAAGCTTGGTATCAACACTGCAGGTCATCTCTCAAAATGACACACTGTCCTTTGACACAGCACAGTCAGTCACAATGCACTATAGCAAAGGAACTCTTTCAGTTCTTTCAAATAAGACAAGTCCTCAAAATGATCACAATACAACATACACACTAATAGCATACATCCAGTCGAATAAATATGATTGCTGCATCCTAAGCCATAAAAAAAACCGACCATGAAACTGCAGGGCGCAATTAAAAATTAAAGCATAAACAGACAATATTAGCCTTAAACTTGTGCCCTTTTTTACATACAATATAGTATCCCAAAGCTCTTACATTAAAACCATACAGACATCACAATATAAATAAAGACCATACAGACATCCCAGATCACAGAAATAAGAAACAAGCAATAACATGCATACAATTAAATAAAGAAAGAAAAAAAGACATTACAATCAGACAGAATAGCATGTCACAAATAAAAAATGAACATGACAAAATGTATGCAATAAAATAAAGAATGGAAGGCTTTATATTATAGCCTAATAAAAACAGGTGTGTTGTATTTGTAAACACTATGGTATTAAAAACATTTTGTTTTGTATTATATAAGCTTTCACAGTAATTTTCAGCAAATCGAGAGGTCTTGCTCGGTACGCAGGATCGATGAGGGAGGCAGTGCCTGTTGTGTGTTGTTTAGTTTGTCAGTTTTGGAAGGAAAACAAAACCAGGTCAGAGAACATTAAACATTAAAAGTATTGGTGAGAAATAAAATAGGCTACTATCGAGATAAATAACAATGAAGATGGAGTGTGAGAAATGGCTTTTCACCCCCAAGTCTAACGCTGGTTATAATTATTTTTTCTGGTATGTGGTCACACTTGACAATACGCTGCAGCCATGATGCTCAGACCCCAACATTTTATATGAACTGAAGATCTTGTTGGCTTAATGACTTCCGGAAAATCGCATGAGCAAAAACGCGGCTGCGCACCATGGTCAGTTTTTCAGATTGATAGCGGAAAGTGTAGCTCGTTATCAGCAAAAAAATATTTTGGGTCGGTCGGGTAAGCCGAACCACACATTTTTATTTTTTTTATTTGGTCTTATTATTCGTCAGCCAATCGACGCCCACCTCAAGTCGGTTGCTGATTGGCTGACGAATAATAAGGTGCTTTCATTTCTTTTGTCATGTTGTTTTTATTTTGAATCGTTATTGCACTAATTTGTTTTACTTATTATTCATCAACTAATCGGCGCCCCCCTCAGGTCAGCGCCCTGTGTGGCCGCACTGCTCGCACCCCCCTTGGTACGGCCCAGGTAGTTGTTACTGGCAGTGTCTGTTCTGCTATACATTACAGTAGGTAGAATCAAACATAATACAATGGGCGTGGTCGTGGATACTCTGCTAGTCTGAGCACCTACAGGCTAGCCTGATGTCCCATGTCTCTAAGGAATTGCAAATGTCTAAGACAACTGTAATCCATCTATGTTGAGTCAGACAGGACTGCTGATTGATAGAGGAACTAGGTGGCTGCCAAGGATTGTGACATCTGCCAAGGTGTCTGTCAATAATCTACAGACCCACAGCATAGACCTCAATGTAAAGACACTGTGGATGTCTGATCCTCCGCAGACTCTCCTAGTGTTAAAAACGCTGATGCTGCTGCAGGCATCTCCACGGAGCTGTGTGATCCCAGGGTCCAGTTTTGTTCCCTTCACACAGCCCTGTTATGACAAAGAATGACCCTCTGCCAGGCAGGATCTAGACAGAATCTAATGCACCTCCACATCAAGCTCCAGCATAATCCAGCATGACGATTTGATAGGGCTAATACACCAGCCAGTTTTCAATAAGTACTTGTGGAAGTCTGATATTTGCCTGTAATATAATAGAGTTTGAATGTGTTCTATTTATTATTATTTTATTTTGTACTGTCGTGTAATTTCCTTTTTCAGCATACTGTAAAAGGCCTGTGAAAGTATAGTGCAGTCCACTATGATCATTATTATGCTGTTGATTGATTCTTCCTCAAACCTAGCTTGCAAACTGTAGCTGTTTCTACTACAGATTCCAGTATCTGAAACACCATAAGCTTTTTTATGTACAGCACTTGAAAATGTTTTTTAACTTCTTGGAAATTCGGAACCATTTTTGGCAATACCCTAAAATTACAGAAGATTAGAAGTGATTCTACTCTTTGACTAACATACCTCAGTTATGAGTGAGTAACCCTTCACCCTAATTTAGTGTTTTCCCCTGCTGTCAGTGGGTTACAGCAATTATTTTGAGAGCTACAGTACAGCATGTAGTAATGAATTGTATTTTCATTTAGATGCTAAATAAATGTTATGATTTTTTTTTTTCTGCACAAAATACTGATGTATTTCCAGGGCATTAACTTAAGGTCATGAAGGGCATTGCAATGTTGCCTTCGTTGGGTGTGAAAATTCAGGGGCACCAAGGCAGTTCTATGGGACAAAAAGGCAAAACAAAAATCAATGTTTTCTGGGTGATTCACACACTAATTGTTACAAAAAATAAAATATAGGTCACTTTTACATTGTAAAAATAAAATGGTATAAAAATATCCAATTTTAAAAACAAACTTTCATAATGAAAAATACAACAGGTAATTTTAGCAAAAAATAAATATTCAGGGTATTTTTACTAAAGTCTGTCAGCCTGTTAACAAGAATTATATATAGCGTTTGTTTGTGTCCTGTAATTAAAGCTTTTTTTTAAAACCCTCTATGCCATGTGTTTCATAATTTAGGGTAAGCATGATCAACTGGATTTCATGTAATAAGTTGTCCGCTGGTGAAGTGAACGTTTTAATCCGTGCATTTTTTATTTTTATTTTTTTAAATTTCGTCGTTGCCAATTAGTTTTTATTATTTTCTCCCCAATTTGAAATGCCCAATTATTTTTAGGCTCAGCTCACCGCTACCACCCCTGCGCTGACTTGGGAGGGGCGAAGATGAACACACGCTGTCCTCCGAAGCGTGTGCCGTCAGCCGCCCGCTTCTTTACACTCTGCAGACTCACCGTGCAGCCGCCTCAGAGCTATAGCGTTGGAGGACAACGCAGCTCTGGGCAGCTTACAGGCAAGCTCGCAGGCGCCCGACCTAACCTCCCCTCCCCCCGGACAACACTCGGCCAATTGAGCGTCACCCCCTGGGAGCTTCTGTCCACGGTCGGCTGTGGAATAGCCTGGACTAAATACCGGCGAAGTCCAGAAAAATAGAGCGCATCCTGCACTCTAGAGAGTGCTTTTACTGGATGCGCCACTCGGGAGCCCCTAATCCGTGCATTTTTAAATGCTAAAAATAGTATTCCTTCAGAAATTGAGATTTTCACAGAGAATTGGATATTATTACGCGGCACTGGTTCTAATTCATGGAAATCGTGAAATACATGCTCACCAAGAAAAAATACAACCTTAGCGATACAACAGCACAAATAAGTGATGAAATTGAAGGGAAAGTTAAAGGTAGATTTTCAGGCAAACTGACACTGAGCAGGTTTGTGAATGGGATGTACATCAGATGTTCTGGTGCTGAGGGACACCGGCAGCAATGACAGACGGGTTTACAGGCAACTTTTGCCGTAAAGTTGTTGGTTTTTTTTTTAAATTTGAGAGGCATTGAGGCAATTGGCTTCGGTGCCGTCGGTTATTTCGCGCCCTGGATTTCAATCCGAATCATAATCCTCAAACGGAAACCTAATTACCCCCTCATTGTAAATGCAGCAAAAACCTGCTAGATTTATTTATTTTTTCCCACTGTTTAAATGCCAGTTGTGTTATTACTGATTTAAAATGAATTTAATTTAAGCAAACTGTCTCTTAAAAGCAGGAAGACCTCTACTAAATCTTGAAGTGGGTAATTATTTTATTTGTAATCTTGTTAATTCAGCATTGGGATGCCAGATGTGAACCTGGGTGTACCCAGGATAGACCAATAGTCATTGGAAAGCAATTGTTAAAAAGTTTAATATCTCTGAAGAGTATTACTTGTCTATTGCTATGAACAGATTGCTGTGCGGATTACATGTATACAGATGTGAGAGTGTGTGAGTATACTGAGATAATGAATCTATTTACTTATGGTAAGTCTCTGTACAGGACTAGATTAAATTAATGAGACACTGAACAGTATGCTATTTCTGTCCTGTCATGGAAGTGGGCCCTGTTTCCCCCCAGTATTGCAGCTGGAATGGAAATGAATGGAGGCACAAAGAGACTAGGTGACCTGTGAAGGGTGTCTCAGGGAGTCGTGTCTGAGCTTGAACTGAACTCCAGATTCCCCCGACTCCTGGTCCTTTGTGGCATCAGGCAACACAGTGAAATGAGAAATCTTCTTTATTTTTTTCATTGTAATTAACATTGTGTGTCATTAATTATGTCAGGTGACATCTTCACATGTGGAAGTAGGCTTCCAGCAGGGTTGAAAGGGGTGACCTTACATTCCCTCCACATCCCTCTGAATCAGCCCTGACCCCTGTGCAGTTTGCACGCCCACTGAGTAGCTGTGTCTTTTTTCCCTGCTGTGGCTTTTTTATTTTTATTTATTTATTTATTTATTTATTTTTTAGAGTGCCCAATTATTTTACTGATTTCTTTTTTTTTCCCCCCAATTTAGAATATGCAATCATTTGTTCCCCCTCACCGCAACAATTCCCCACACTGCTTAGGAGAACTGAAGGTCAGTGGTCGTCCTCTGATCCCACGACCCAGACAGTTTCCTGTTTTACACCCAGGAACTCGAGAGTGAATGTCAGTGAGCTACCGGCCACTGGAGGACAAAGGCCAGCCCTGCAGGTGTCCGCTCTGAGCTCACTGGGCGCTTGGCCATGGGAGTGCCAGAGCCAATGGGAGGCTTTCTCCAGAATCCTCAGCAAAGACCAGTGACTTTGCATAACCAGAATGTGAACCTGTGCTCCCCTGACTGTATGACTCGCCCTGCATACTACGCTGCCCTGCATTTACCTGGGGAGCCACTCGGGGACCCATGCTGTGACTATTTTTAATCTGGGGCAGAATAAAACATGAAAGTATTGAGACCAGTTTGGTAGATTTATTATAATTGTTTTTGTTTTGTCTTTTAAACGTAACAGACATTAAAGGTTAACTTAAAACTAGGAGTAATTAATTTCTCATAAATAATGTATGATAATTAATAAACACATTTCATTTGCACTAGCACTATTTGTATGTGTGTGTGATGTTATCTGTTGCCATAGGAACATAAACACAACAGCTCCATGACAACCGTTAAACAATGATAATTGCTGGAGGCACTAAACTATTAGCACTACTTTACAGGACTGTACTGACAGAACTACCATATTATTCCACAGTGGGAATGCATAGTTGGAGCACATGCCACACATGGTTTTACATATACATATAGAATTGCTCAGCCAATCACAAAGAAAGGGCATAGTTGTTAAAATGTGGGTATAAAAGATGGTGCCTGCCTGTCTGTCTTTACCTGTGCCACACTTGCATATATCTAGAGAAGCACTTTTTTAATTGAGATGAAGGTTAGCAAATTATTTACTACAAGTTATAGATCATAATCTTGTATGGTGCATATTAAAACCTAGTATTCCTCGATAATAAATGAGAAATTTAACAGGTGGTAATATACAGTAGTATTAAGTAGAGTGCCACAAGCACAACTTTGTAGTGGAAATGCGTGTTTAATAGGTATCGGTATAGCCATTACACATAACGGAATAGAACATTGGACATTATACTACGAATCTGAATTTAGAAATCAATATTTCCAGTATGCAAATCACAGCGAACGGACAGATGGTTTGCTTTGGCATTTAAATAATTCTCTGGGGGAAATCAGCCTATTCTGAATTAAGTTTTGGAATTGGAAATGCAGAAATACGATTTTACCAGCCAGGGTCACTAAAAGGGATTAAGACCTGCAAACACATATTCTAAATGCTAATTGATTTATTTATTTTGAATTGTTAAACTGGGTGAAACATCTACCCACTAGTTGTTGTTGTTGTTGTTATTATTATTATTATTATTATTATTATTATTATTATTATGTAACACAATTTTTGTTCCTGGGTAGTAAGTGTTATTTCCTAATTGCTTATGCCTCAAAAGTATAGAAAATGGCTATTATTCCCCACAAACTTTGCTTTTGTGACCAGGACAGTGATATTTTGAAATTTACCTATTTCCAATGAGAAAACGGGCGAATTTGTGTCTTTTCGTTCACATAAAGTCAGAAAAAAACAACATATGAATCCAAATCAACATGTATTTATACTAAAGTAATACAAAAATGACTACAAAAGATTTAGAAGTGAGTAGTTTTTCGAGATTTACGATTATACTGTAAATCACTTTCACGAATCAGCCCCCAAATGTAATCGCCTGTAACCAGAATGAGTGGCGCCTCTTCACTGACAGCTCATCCAGGAGCCTCAAAGCCGTGCTGCTCCATAATGGTAACAAGTACCCGTCTCTTCCCCTGGCTCACTCGGTGCACCTCAAAGAGGATTACAACCGCATCAAGACCTTGCTGGACGCCTTGAAGTATGATGAGTACTTCAAAAGTAGGAGACTTCAAAATGGTGGCATTCCTGATGGGTCTCCAAGGCGGTTTTACCATGTTTTCCTGCTATCTTTGCCTTTGGGACAGCAGGGACACCAAGGTAGCGTACTCGGAGGAGCAAGGTGAGCGCTTCCACCAGGAACGCCGCTACCAAGGACAGTATAATGAGAACATGATGGGAGACTACATTTGGGGGCTGATTCGTGAAAGTGATTTACAGTATAATCGTAAATCCCCAAAAACCACTCACTTCTAAATCTTTTGTAGTCATTTTTGTATTACTCTAGTATAAATGTATGTTAATTTGGATTCATATGTTGTTTTTTTCTGACTTTATGTGAACGAAAAGACACAAATTCGCCCGTTTTCTCATTGGAAATAGGTACATTTCAAAATATCATTGTCCTGGTCACAAAAGCAAAGTTTGTGGGGAATAATAGCTATTTTCTATACTTTTGAGGCGTAAGCAATTAGGAAATAACACTTACTACCCAGGAACCAAAAAAAAAAAAAATTGTTACACGGTGTTGTTGTTGTTGTTGTTGTTATTATTGTTTATTTAGCAGACGCCTTTATCCAAGGCGACTTACAGAGACTAGAGTGTGTGAACTATGCATCAGCTGCAGAGTCACTTACAACTACGTCTCACCCGAAAGACGGAGCACAAGGAGGTTAAATGACTTGCTCAGGATCACACAATGAGTCAGGTGGGATTTGAACCGGGGACCTCCTGGTTACAAGCCCGTTTCTTTAACAGATCTATTCATATAATCATTTGCAACGTTATTTGGTGTTTTGGTCTTTTTATTATTATTGTATTCAATAACTCTACTTCTTACTAGAAATTTGATTTATATTAGATATGGTTCTGCTATGTAGTTATATGTGTATCTAGTAACCATGTGAACTTTCAGCACAGTACAAAATGATGAGCATTTACTGCAGAAGCTTGTGCAGTGTAATGCTAGATTCACTTTTATCATGTGCATTCTAGTGGCCTGCACATTTACACAACAGAGACTGGAAACTCCTCAAAACAAATGCAAGCAGATGGCAATATGCATTCAGTGCTGAAGTGCTTTTGTTCCTGGGAGGTGACTTGATTTCTAGGTACAGTAGGTTTCTTTTTTGTCTGTGTGTGACACAATAAAGAGAGAAATGTGATTAGCCTTGCAGAATAAAGCTGCTCTTTCTAGCATTGCATTAAAAACCTGAGTTCTACACTGTACAAATTTAGAATAACCCCACATTGAATGTGAAATTCATATTGATATTTAACATATACAAAATAACTATTGAATATAGAGCTTATAATTCAATATCTTAACATCTTGTAGTATTTTAATAGTGGGTTTATCTAGACATTGATATGGAGAGCAAATTGAAAAAACGATGTACTGTAGTAAACAATTTGAGAATGCCAAACATACTTATTTAAATGCAGAGTTCTTAGGCAAATACATTTTTTATACTAATTACTGAATCACTAGCTTGTATCAATTAATGTAAATTTCAGACTATGCAATATAATTAGGTATTGGTTAAACACTGATTAGACTAATATGATAGGTTTCAATATTTAGGCTAAATAATACATGTACACACACACAATTCAGATTATATAGTGTAGAATATTATTTATTATTATATACATACACTGCTGTGCAAAAGTCTCAGACATTTTTCTACTCTGATGCATTATGTGCATCAACAATTTACTCAAAGCCTCCACTGGTGTTTTCTACTATTATAACAACCTAAATCCAGGCTGGTAATTCAGGGGGTGGGGTCTGGCCTTGTCTTTACCTGCTTTTCTAAGAGTTTTCCTGACTGACAGGAATACATTATTGCTGGTTTTAAACTCGCTGTCAGCAGAGATGTTAAAACTCCTACTGTTAAAATATGTATTTTGTCCAACTCAGTGCTGTAAGATTGAATACTGAATACCCACTCGAACTTAATTTATTTAATGTTGAGATTTTTTTTACTTATTTACTTAATTAATGTACATATATTTTTCTTTAAACCAGTCATTAAGCCCAAGCTGTTAATTGATTATATAGTATTTATCTTGATGTATATAATGAGGAATGAAAAATCGATTTTCGATTTAATCGTAGCAGCCCTAATACACACAGTGTAGCTTGACTGGTTCACTAGATTCTTCAACATATAAAAGGCTACCCGTTACCCCACCTCACCTCAACAAATGTACAACATACTTTAAGGAAATGTTCCTTTCAGTGCAGTTTGGAACACATTTGTTAGTAAATTGAAGTAATATACCAAGAGTACAACTATAAAGCAATACTTGGGAGTTATTCAAATATAAAAATAGCTGCTTTATGTTTTTTTCCTCTCTTTCTCTATAAGCTGAATGCAACTCCTGTACTGGTATTTTAGTTTGTTGCATCACAGATATGAAATCGTTGCCAACTATTACTGCTGCTTTGTGGAATTCAGATTTTTTCTTGATGTTCTTTCAGTTGTGTAACTGCTGAACCCCAGATTAGACTTGCGTATAACCTGCCAAGTTTCTGTGCATTTTTTTACTGATTTTCTACCAAAATGCACGCAATATTTACAGTAGGCTCAATCCAATTCTGCAAAGACAATGTTTTTTTCTTTTATTTATGTTATATACTTATTTTTTTAAACAATGTACAACATTTTACAGCTATTTTTCCTCCTCTAACATCTGGTCCCATGATGGGTAACGGAACACTGCTGCAGCAGGGGGATCCTGGTTTCATACACTGGTGACTTTTTTATTTGGGGGTGGTCAGGAACATTCTTTCCTTGTACTACTCTCACTGAAAAATAAGTGCATAAATTAATTAATACATAAACACATTGCCATGCAATTTACATGTATTTTATTTTAAAATAATAATAGAATATTGTACAGATAATCTCATATATAAGCATTTCATTTCTATCATTATAAACATAGTTGTCAATCTTCATGTTTTATAGTTTGACAAATCAATAAATAACTAATATCGCTTCTGTTTAAATCCAGTAAATCTTGAAATGCTTCTAAACATTTTTTTAAATGTCCCAACATGTACACGCTTGACCACAAAGTAGACTCTGTGTGCAGCTATTGCTGACATTGGTGGTGAGCTGTTGTTCTTATTATGCCATTCATCCAGTGCTAATGCAGTGTGGTCCAGTGGTTAAAGTCCACTGACTGACTCACTGTGTGACCCTAAGCAAGTCACTTAACCTCCATGTTAGATCAATGTCCTATTGTAAGTGACTCTTCATATAATGCACAGTTCACTGCCTACCTCTGTAAAGCGCTTTGTGATGGTGGTCCACTATGAAAGGCAGTATATAAAAATAAAGATAATGTCAAGCATTGCAGTACCTGGTCACGATACCAAGTGTAAGAATGTGCTTCATGGTAGCTGGTGATGAACACAAAGGACATGCAGGGTTCTCCCCTACCCACACATTCAGGTTCTGCGGTGGTGGAAGAACATCATATGTTGACCTGATTAGGAAGCTATTCGTCTGTTCCATTGACCACAGGTCTCGCCAGCCAAACTTACGCTGTTCCACATTCTCCCATCTCATCCATTCTCCCTACTTAGCGTGGGACACAGCCTTGACACACGTCACCCTCTCTTCAGTAACTACCAATTTTCTCCTTTCAGCTGGAGCTGCTTTGTGCCATCTCAGGATCCAAACTGAGACCAAGGCCTCCCCTTCCCTTTTGTACTTGCCCCAATATTATCACTGATACGAAGGGCAGCCTTTGCATCTCCTACCAAGAGTGCTACCCTGCTAAGGCATCTTGGATCACCTAGCCATTGCCTAATAAAAGGATATATGAATGACTTTCTAGAAAAACCAAATGCAACCTGCATATTTAAACCAATTACCTTACTGGCATTCTTCTAGTATAGCTCAATTTTTATTCTGTTAAAAAAATTTACAAAATGGGTAATAGTTAATAAGACCTTTAGTGAGCCTCCTGGAGGAAGGCTGTCTAGCCATGGATTCCCAGAGTTTCATTTCCCCTACTAACCTGGTTCAGGGTTTTTGTTTTTTCTCTCCTGAGTGCTTACGGATCACGCTGCCACCAAAGCGAGCGAGCATAGGTGGGCCAAATGGCCTTTTCTTGTTCTCGAATTTCTTATGTTCTTTACACCGCTCTAAAAATAGCTTGCTAGTTCTGACATACTACTTGTCGTTAGGTAAAGGGATTGCTCTAATTCTTATTTTTTTATTCTGAATACTTGTAGGGATTGGAACTGACAGAAAAAGGATGCACTCCTTGTGTGAAGCATAGACGTGCTGCTTTGGAACATTCTACAGCTGCTGAACACCTTTTTCTCAAATGTTTTTGTAAGTCGCTCCAGTGAGCAGAAAGACTTTCACCATCAGCTATGAACAGCGAGGACAGGAATGTCACAATGCCTCCGAAAGTTTCCTCTCCTTCAGGAAGCAACAGCAGCTGCTCTTCTAAACAAGAAAGCCGCCAGGTACATTTCTTATTTTGTCATGTGTTTTGTTTTCTGTAATTCATGTACGTTTTTAACTGGGAACTGCATATTCGTACAAATGATGTTTGCGTGGTGGAAATGAGGATGGCATTCATCACTGCTAACTCCCAATATACAAAGGCACATTTTTACAAAGTAAGGGAAGCCACAGACTTGTAAATGTATTGGGATACATCACCACATGGATCTTATTACCATTAGTCTAATACTGATGACGTTCCATTCAAACTAAAACTGAGGTGGCACATTTAGAGATGGAGGAGCCCTGAGAAATGTAAATGCAGTGGTTCATCGTTAGGAAAGTCCTGTTTTTAGCAATTATCTTCTTTTTTTTTTTACTTTAAATGTAGTCATACTTTTGAAAAATGTGAAGAGACATTTGTCATATTCTGTAGTGTGCTTGTTTTGATGACGTGATTGATTTATATGAAGTGAACTCTTGAATCGCACTAGGCTGGAATGATAAACCGAACGTTGCCGGGCCGCATCTGTCAAGGGTTTATGTTCTACAATAGAATTCTGTTCACAACGAAAACAACATGTTGGCAGTATAACAAACGATAGTGATTTTTGCCTTTACTTCAACTGCTTGCTATTTAAAATTGAAGCAAATGTTCATTTGAAACTCTGCCATGCTGCCACTGGTGGTGGGTTTGAAAAGTATAACACACCTACATAACACCGAGAGATATCATATGTAATAATAACAAGCTTATTCACCACTCCTGGGGGTCTTGGTGCTTGGGAGTGGGACATATACAATCATCGCGCGCCAAATACAGTGACATCTCACTATGTAGTTGTTGTTTTCGTTTTCTCCTGTCTAAATCAGTGCTAAACATAGGGTTTGGTAGAAGTAATTTAACAGAGGTTGGATATATTTGAGACTGCTCACTATGGCCTTAATCGGAGCAATTCCAGACTTAATTGCGAGGTGGCATTTTTTTCTGAGGTAGCCTTAAAGTGAGGTTTTGCTGTATATCGGATAGTGAAAGACTGAAGTGCTGTTTTGTTTTTGGTGTGAGCAGGACAGCTGGGAGATTGTGGAAGGCCTGCGCGGGGGTGCAGGTAATATCCAGGAGCCGCAGAAACAGAAAGGCTTCCTCCTGAAGAGAAGAAAATGGCCCTTGAAAGGATGGCATAAGGTAAGAGTCCTCAGCTCTGCTGGAAGAGGTGGTGAATGGTTGGGCAGTTTGAAGCTGCTGTGTTGTGTCTATTACTATGAAAAGGGGGGGGGGGGGCAGTGGATGACCGAGGCACCTGAAGATAAATGCATTTATGTGGTATACTGTGGTGGCGTAAGCCACTTTAGTGTTGTTGGTATTATTGTTAATGCCTGATAAAAAGGATTGGCTTTTTGCCTCATTTCCACATTGTCTCCCTCAATGTGTTTCCTTAAACAGATTTTAACAATGTATTGCAGTTCTGACAAAATACACAAGACCTGAATAGACTTCACAATATACCACAAAGCCCTCCAACGTTTCTCATAACCCACTCCTAGGGTTACTATAGACATGACACTTAGTTGTGTATTTAAAATACATTATACAAGCTGATGAAATTGTACAAAAGAGTGCTGCAGTATCATTAAGTTCTCCTGTTCTGGAACTGTTCACTAACATCTAGACGTATCATATTGGTGGTCTCCAATGCTGCTGGGCTAATGGAAGCTGTACTGGGTTTTCATGTTCTAAATGCTGCAGTGCTGATAATGACTTCAGAAGTACTCTCAAGGCCATTAATAAAGCATTGTGCACGGGAGCCTGTGTAACACAGATATGCTTCCCCTCTTTTCTTCTGAAATAGTCAGTGAGAGAATGATGGAGAACCCCTGGCATGATATTAAAAAGGTAAGAAGGGAACTATAAATGGTGTAACATATGGCTTTAAACACAGCAGAACGTAGCATTGACACAGGGACACACTCCAAGATTGAACCTTTAAAACAAATGAAGCTCTTTGATAGATGCTTATTAGGCACTGTGTTTTAAATTGTCCTGTGCAAAGCAGGCGGGTTAATGAGCATGAGAGAAGCATTATCCCAGTGGAGGGTGAAGAATCAGAAACCTATCTGAATCCCAGATGACTCATCAGACTTTCCAGGTGCTAATTGTAGCACCTGTTTCAGCCCACGTCCCTCAGCAAAGGTCACTGGAATTAAAAATAGATGAAATTATACAAAATAAGGCACTTATTTTGACTCCTCTAAATGCAGTGTTTTCCATTTCATTGGTTTCTTTTTTTTTCTGCAGAGATATTTCTTTTTAGAAAAAGGCATCCTGAAGTATGCCAAATCTGAAGCCGACGTAAGTACAGGCAATTTATGGATATTCACTTTTTAATCTGGGCTGTTCACACTTTTCTTATTTATTATTATTTTGTTTGTTTAGAAACACCACTGTTATGTTAGAAGTAGTGCAGGGGTATCCCCATGGGTTGTAGTAATGCTAACTAAAATGCTTGTTCTGTAGATCCATTGTAAGTAGACGTTGAAGGTTGATCCCTGTTTTGTGTAAAGTATTGCATCTTCAGTATCTAAAGGATGAAAAGGATGTTCAGTGCTTACATACCCCTCCCCACTCGTCCTGCGCTGGGGTCCCTGGGGTTCATGTCATCTCACTGTCCTTATAGCAGGTACCAAATGACAAAACAAACAATTGCTGTGAAAGACGTTAGTTTTGTCTTTTTCTGCAGTGTTATCATTGAAATGATCAAACGCAGTTATCCTAGTGTTTTGGTTTGTGTTGAATAATATTGTAAGTGAAACCATTGCGATAGTCCTCCACAGTTTGGCTGCTTCAACTCTGCAAACAGACTGCATCAACAAGCTCTACGATAACAGCAACCTTGCTCTGTTTTTTATTTGTTTGTTTGCTCCACCACCCCACCCCTCCACCCTCCGCAGATTGAAAAGGGAAAGTTACATGGTTGCATTGATGTCGGCCTGTCAGTCATGGCCATAAAAGAAAAGGCTAAGTGCATAGATTTGGATGCAGAGGAGCATATATACCACCTTAAGGTAATGAGCATTACTGATTCTAAAACGGATGTCTGTTCTATAAAGTGGATGAAGGAAATTTTGTTGAAATTGCTCGTTACCCTTTAACTAACATTAAGTGTTAAGCTGTTCAATTACCAAGCGCTCCTGGTATTCATCTCTTCATTCTTTCCATAAGTGCAGGGAATATACTGATGTACTGGCAGTCTTCAGATCCTCTTGCAAACATATTGGGTTGAATGCTTTTAGGAAATGGAAAGTAATGTTCAGTAATGTATATTAAAGCTGGACATTGTAAGTTTTACAGTTTCTGCA
Source organism: Acipenser ruthenus (assembly GCF_902713425.1). NCBI lineage: Eukaryota > Metazoa > Chordata > Actinopteri > Acipenseriformes > Acipenseridae > Acipenser > Acipenser ruthenus. Next base: position 7,112,681 of record NC_081191.1, read on the forward strand.
TCATTTTTTTGTTTATTCTTTTTTTGGTGTAAGAGTATGGATGCACACATATACTCCAATGTAATGTGTAGTGTTTATGGTGTATTCTTTTTAGATAGATAAATACAGAAAAAATCTAACTCCTCAAATACAGTACAGATAAATGGTAAAGCAGCTGTAGCATTTTGTTATGTGTGTCATGTGTACACATTCTGACTATGTGTACTATATTTAGGTAAAATCCCAGGCGCTTTTTGATGAATGGGTATCCAAACTTCGCCATCACAGACTGTACCGGCAGAATGAAATCACAATGTTTCCCGTTGACAAAAACAACCACTTCTTTCCACATTTCCCCACTGATGTTTCTCCTAATGCATCCAATTCCTCTTCCTTGAGAAAGGTAACTAAATAAATGTATTTATTTATCGAGTATAGACAGGGAATGCATTTGGTTAATGTATCTGAATCATAGTTTGTGACTGCTGTGCCTACTTCATCGTACTAGCCTGTCTTCTAAAGGTACTGTGTTGTACACTAACGCCACTTACACACACAAGTGTCGCTACTGAGCTGCCTCAGAGATGTTATAAAAATGATTTTAAATACCCATTCACACAGCACGAAATTGCGCAACCTATGCCGGTATAATACCGTGCTAACCCTTTCACACAGCCAAAGGGATCATGTGAGCACAACTTTCAAACCGGTCAGTCAACAGATTGTTTTCATAGCAAATTACAGCACCACGCACCATCCCTTCTATTTGTGAATTCACCTCCTTGTCAGCCCGTAAAGTTAACAATTTCTTAACTCATTCCAGACTCCAATTACTACCTCGTTCTTGATCAGCCATTGCATTTGAAAAAAATGAAAGTGTGTAACACCAACAACAAATACACACGTCCAGTATAGGCAATTCACACAGACCACAATACCGCATCACTGCCAGTTCTGAGCCATCATAACTCGTCTGTGTGAAAGGGTTATAAGACTTCTTACTGCTTTAGGGATCTGAGAATTTGAGATTTTTTTTTGTAATATTCTGTAAAAACAATAACGTACCCCTGAATCAAAATATATTTATGTGTGGTACCAAACCATTTATTCAGCTCCAAAGTCATTGCTTACAAGATACATGTGTTTCAGTTCATAGGCTTAAATATTAAGCCTATATCTTCCACTGTTGGCAAATTTGAACTTTTTTTGCACAGTTGAAAATTGGTCCCACTGACCTTCGTACAGGTGTATTGCTATTCTGTATTTGGTCTGTCCTTTACATGACTAATGTAAATTGTTACACAAATTGCATCCCCGAGATGTATTTCACTGCAAGGCAATCTTTGATAGGAAAGAGGAGTGATAGTAGGACCTGGGTTGGTTGCTTCTTTATCCTGGACTGTGCAAATTATGGCTTCATCTTGTGAGTTAGTGGTGGAAATCACTGAAACATGTCCACTTACTAATCTAAAGCAATGTAAACACATTATAGTTATGGCAGGCATTTCTATTTTTCTGTCTAACCCTTTCATATCTGTGAGTAATTGTGTTCATCGTTTTTTGTTAATTTAGTTATGGCTATTCCTTCTGTCATGAATTCCCAGATACAAAAAGACAATAGGTAATAATAGAGATGAAAAGGGGCCTCACAAAAGCAGGGTCAGGTGTCCCCTTGTTAAATAGAGATTTCTTTTTGAAGTACACTAGATCAGGTGCACAGTCTGGGTAATTATACATGATGTGTGTTACAAAGGATGGGCAGGTACATGTCTCATGAGCAGACTCTCAATTAGAGTGCTGTGAAAAAACAGATATATATATATATATATAAAAAAGAAAAAAGGTAATTGTAATTTTGAATGATCTAATTTTATTTTGTACTTTAACAGAGAGCCACTCTTACCAAACAAGTCTCACTCCACACTGGAGGCAACTTCCCATTAACCTTCAACAGCAGCCAGGCTAAAGTGTCAGCTTGGTTACAGTCCTCTGAAGATATGGACAGGTGCTCCACAGGTAATAGTAGATACAGGCTCTGTCTGAGCTGGCACCAGGTGTTCCATCTGCCCCTCTTGGATGGGTGAATACACATGTTTATACACATGGCTTCAGATGGCATAGCAGAAATAGGGAGGCAACAAAAACCGTAACCCTGAACTGTTTTCCTGAGAGAGGTTATATAATTTGTGACTGAGTGTGCCCGCCACCCCCCCCCCCCCCCCCCCCCCCCCCCCCCCGGAGCCATATCATAAATCTACAAAATAAATGTGTAGAAAACAAGAAACAAATTGTAATATATAAATGTATCCTATAGACTTAAGCTTCCCAACAACAGCAGTATTATTCTGTCCCTGAGGAACCAAATCTAAGATTAAGACACACGGTTTGTATATGACTACATGTGTGTGTGATCTGTATGTCGTACTCGATTTGCCGTAACAATCCTTTTTTTATAAAATGATCGAAAAGAGAGAAATATTCCTCATAATAGAAAAATGACTGTTCAGTTTACAGTAATCAAAGTGTTATATTTTTTGTGTATTGTGTTCTTCATATTTCTTAACTGATTGCAACTTACTATGCTGGAGTTGAAGCCTTGTTTTCGTTTCCCATTGCAGAGCTTACCTTGTGTCAGTCCCATTTATTGGAGCTGAGCCACCTGTTGCAGAGCATGGAAGTTCTGCACAGAACATACTCTGCACCAGCTATCAGTGTCCTTCAGGTATAATACAAACCCACTTAGCCACTTTATAAAATCCGATATTCAACTTGGATTTCCATCATTCATTGCTTGATTGTCTGACCTGGCATGCTATCAACCAACAGGTATTATTAACCTTTAATTTGGTTCTAAAGTATGTTATGCCCTCGTTTTTAATTGAGATAAGTACATTAGGCTCATTCACTCATACTCAACACATAGAACAATAGGGGTTTCTAGTGAGTTCTGTCTGTTGCTAGGATACCACCTAGTAGAATGACCCGTTTCTACAAAACAATATATATTTTTTCAGGCTTCTTCCTTTGAAAGCCCCAAAAAGGAAAAAAGAACTCAGAGACGGTGGCGTGCCAAGGGTTATGGCAAAGATTCTAAAACAACATTACAGGTAAAATTAACAAACTGAAACCAAAACCAAAGAAAAAAAAGCTTGGTAGCAACCTTTTTTGACTTTCTTGTTAAATACATCTCAAATGAAATGGATGGTGCTGCTCTGAATTGAATGTTTTGACTTCACACTGGTATGTCTTTCTTGTCCAAGGTCCCCAGCTGCACGTCATCTGATTCGATAAGGCTGCATGCTTCCAATCCCAATCTGTCTACTGTAGATCTACCTAATGACAAATGCTGTTCCGAAAACACAGACTCCCCTTCAGATGCTTCCAAGCTTCAGGAGGAATTCTATCATGTGGCTAACAACTGTAAGAAGCTACACGTTCATGCTGCATTATTTAAGGGTCTCGTCCAGTTTGATTTTGGAAATGGTACAACAGGAATGAACCACTTTGTTACATTTGGGTCCCCTACCTTTGGCCTAAAATGCACACTTATCCTAGATGTTCTTGTTGAGTGAAAAAACTCGATTTAAATTTAGATTCTTGGAAGCCCAGGAGTTGAACAGACAACGGCACACAGTGGGTAGAGTCCGAGCACACGCTTTTATTAAAGTGTTTAACAGACTTACGCAGCAATGAGGAGAGTCCCAGGGACAGGCCCTCAGATCCAGCATGTAGAATCTCTGCGGCAAAAGGCATCTCAAACAAAGACTGTGAAACTTATATACTCAACTGCTTATCACAAAGGAGGGCTGGGGCATCACCCTGACAGTATACTTTCAATATCATATAACAGTGTTCTTTTAGTGAGTTTCATAAGCTTAATTATGTCAGTACCAGGATCCAGAACACTGCATCAGGTTATGTCTAGCATTCCTTTTCAAAGACATAGTGACACCTGAACCCCCCCGAGCCACATCCCCTTTTCTACAGATATTAATTCCTTTAAATGTATAAAATGTGTCGGTCTCTTTAGCTATACAATTGATCCCTTTAGATGCATATATCAACCCCAGCATTTTGACCTAATATAACTGGCTTGACAGGCGGAGTGGTTTATATTTGGTAGACAATATATTCTATTGTTCTCTGGGTGAAGTTATATTAGGCAAATTGTATTGTCTTATTGTCTTATAATAAATTTGCTCAGTGCAGCCGCTAAAGTACTTGTGTACAATATAATCACCTGAAATGGATCACGTTGCCTATAGCTGAATTTAAATTCAACACAAACACAGTAATTCCTTTTAAAAGCCCTCTCTTTGTAGACATATGACCCTGTGTAGGTTTTTCAGATATCTGTATCTCTCCTGTCAATTTGAGAATAGTGCCTTTTCCTCTGTGGAATTCATTGTGATATGCCAGAAACATATCGCTTCATCTTTTACTGGCTCATATTTGTAATGAAGATTGATTGTTTGATGCAGGCATTGAAGTGGAATAATCTTCTATGAAGCATGTACTAATTTGACTTGTTCCATATAGATTTTAATAAGTACTCTATTTAGTTTGTTCAGCATGCTTTCACGTTGTAAAGTATTTTAGAAATTTATAGCATTTACATGATGTTGAGTAACCAAACCTCATTTCAAGTGCAGATGAAGATGAAAGAATTAATATGGAAAAATCTAGGGTTCTGTTATAATAGAACTGTATTTTTGCTCTGGTGATGTCTTGGGATTTGTGTTCATCTTTTGTATGAGCTGTGTCCATTTGTTATTTTGTTTCAAGTCGCTTGTGATTGCTGGATAGTGTTAAAATGTAATTTTTTTAAAACTTGGGTACTTCATTAATCATACTGTAATTACACTACCAAGATTTCTGACTTGTACCAGTCATGTGATGGGGCATTTTCTATATTGGGATTCATTTTTTTCCAAATGTTCAAATGTACAAGTAGTTTCTGAAACTATTCAAAGTCAGTCTGTAAACATCTATTTGTAAGATTTTCAGATTCTAACCAAAAACTTTTTTTTTTTTTTTTTGCAGTGCATTCCACCTTAAAATCAGCCTTCAGTATAATAACCACCGAGCGAGGAAAGCTCAAGCAGACGTTGGATTGTGAAGCGGGCCAGCCACCATCCGCACAGATGATTGGTTTGAAGAATGCCCTGGCATCTGTAAGTTCATATTATTTTTTTTACTAAAGTTGTTGATAATATAGTGTTTTGGATTTTCATATATGGCATCTTTCTTGGGTATGCTGCAGAATAATTAGAGGTCTCTTAATTCAGTCAATATTTATATTAAGGTTGGGGAGGGGTGGTCTTGGGCTGTCAGAACAGATGTAGAATCTTAAGTCTCCAAAGGCACATTTAGCATGGCTATGATGAGATGGATGTGAGTGTTATTGTGAGGTAAGCCACCTTGTGATGCAGGTTTTTAACGGACTAATCTTCACTATATGTACTGGTGCTGTATAATGCAAGTAAGAAATGGAAATTCCGAAGCGCTGGCACATTCTGAAGCTATTTGTCACAATGAAGTATTTTATTTTTATTTCATTTTATTTTATTGTATTTTATTTGAAGGCGGTCATTCATTTCAGCCAGTTTATAGTTATTTTGAAGACATCCAGCAGATTGCATATCATTCAGTCTGCAGATCAGTGACTCTCCACACAGATGATGATGATGGTGAATCATGGCTCTAATAAATCAGTGAGATGCAGTATCCACCTCAACAAATCTTGATTTTTCCAGTTAACATTTTCAAGCTCAATGGAGTAGCAGTTTCAGCTGTCAAATTTCTAGTGGATCATAGATTATTTAACAATCTGCTGTAGTATTACTCAATGACAACTACATGTTGTACATTGTATTGTGAAAATGTATAGTATTGATTCAGCTGAGTAAGGTACTGTACAGTTTACTCATTCAGCAGACCAAACTGCAGACGGCCCTTATCAAAGACAACCTCTCTGAAAGCTGGGATTTACCCAAGGGCTGAAATTAAACCCACAGATTGTGGCCTGTAGCAGCAAATGCTTTTCTGAGACCTAAAAGCTGTGTTTCTTGCTCTGAGCGTGTTCCAAAGTGACCCCTTGGGGGAAATGGTTCTGATTCACTGGAGAAACTCGGTTTCACAGATACAGTGATATTTTAACCAGGGAGAAGGAATCTCAAAGCCTGAATGAGCAAAATATCAGAGCTCATTATGTGTCAGGTGCCTCCAAACTTCATCCTGGCAGAATACCGTGGCAGCAACAGTGTTCACCCTTGGGAGTGGCAGCTTTATTCATAGTTTTAAAAAGCTTTTTCTGTGGCTCCCGAGTGGCACATCCAGTAAAGGCACTCCACGTGGAGTGCAGGATGTGCCCTATAGTCTGGACGTCGCAAGTTCGAGTCCAGGCTATTCCTTTGACGACCAAGGATGGGAGCTTCCAGGGTGCGGCGCTCAATTATTATTATTATTATTTTATTATTATTTATTTATTAGCTGACGCCCTTATCCAGGGCGACTTACAATTGTTACAAGATATCACATTATTTTTACATACAATTACCCATTTATACAGTTGGATTTTTTTACTGGAGCAAGCTAGGTAAAGTACCTTGCTCAAGGGTACAGCAGCAGTGTCCCCACCGGGGATTGAACCCACGACCCTCCGGTCAAGAGTCCAGAGCCCTAACCACTACTCCACACTGCTGCCCAATTGGCCGAGCGCTGCCCTGGGGGAGGGAGTGTTGGGTCGGCCATGGTGTCCTCGGCTCACCGCACACCAGCGACCACTGTAGTCTGGCTGGGCACCTGCGGGCTTGCTTGTAAGCTGCCCGAGAGCTGCGTTGTCCTCCAACGCTGTAGCTCTTGGGTGGCTGCATGGTGAGTCCGCAGTGTGAAAAAAAGCGGTCGGCTGACGACACACACTTCGGAGGACAGCGTGTGTTCGTCTTCGCCCTCCAGAGTCAGCGCAGGGGTGGTAGCGATGAGCTGAGCATAATAAAATAATTGGCCATTCCAAATTGGGAGAAAATAATAAAAAAAATAATTGGCAATGACTAAATTAAAAAAAAAAAAAAAAAAAGCTTTTTCTGTAATTCGGAATTCAGTATTCCTCAAATAGATGTTTTTGTTATCTCAAAGTTTAATTTACCTTACAGTATATTGCACCTGGTACGGGGGCTTTTAGACACAGTGTTTTGATGAAAATATCCTTACACTGTCAGGGGTGTGCAAGACGCCCGGAATTACAAGATTTGTGTGAGGGACTACAAGTTTTACCATTATACTTTGCATGTCTGACAAGTATTCATACAAATTAACATTTAAAAAAAAAAAAAAAAAAACTCAAAGCAAAACCTCAAAGCAAAAATATGTACAGAGTGCACAAATACACATATATTCTTTTAATTCACAAACCCTCAGTCACACACAGTAGCAAACATTTAATTTAATGCAACACTATTAAATTGTCTTTGTCGCAGTAGGAGCCAGCTCTAGGAAGAATTACAAAGACCTTTAAACTATTTTATATGTATACGTATTATATATAATTTACTAATTCAGTCGGGTGGTTGGCAATAGGTTTGTAAAGCTATAGATTGACTTAATTATTTTTTATACAACTTTGAAATAACTCCGTAGCATTGCGCTCTTACTAAACTGCTACCTTCTCCGATTAATTCAGGCTCGACTCTCCACCGAGTACCCTCAGTCTCACCTGTTTGACATAACGTGACATTCGGCTTGTGTATCAGAACAAATATCCACCGAATTATACTGTATTACACCTTTCTAAACATCTGATAATCTGAAGATTATTAAGAAAATAACGTTGTCACTCTATGATGAAATATACCCTATGAGTATCTAGGTGGAGGCTGTGTGGTCCAGTGGTTAAAGAAAAGGGCTTATAACCAGGAGGTCCCTGGTTCAAATCCCATCTCAGCCACTGACTCATTGTGTGACCCTGAGCAAGTCACTTAACCTCCTTGTGCTCCGTCTTTCGGGTGAGACGTAATTGTAAGCGACTCTGCAGCTGATGCATAGTTCACACACCCTAGTCTCTGTAAGTCGCCTTGGATAAAGGCGTCTGCTAAATAAACAAATAATAAAGATGTTTTAAAATGTACTCAAATTAATTTTTCTTCAGAAGTGTCTCCATAGGTGTAATTTAATGATCTCGTACCTAAAAGTCTGACGTAGTTTGAATCTTTTTAGTTTAATTATTATTTTTGTTTGTGTCTTGCACAAAAATTAGATGAACTCAGTTTTGTTTGGACTGAATTGTTTTCTTTAATTTCCAGTAGCAAAAATTATTAATCACTAATTGATTGTGTTCCTAAAAGTGATATTCTATTGTGTGTGTTTTGTGGGACGGTGAGGGGGGCAAGATTTCTAAGAACAAGTAGATTTTTCTAGCATTGTTTCCCTTTTTTTTTATTGCACACCCCTGACTATACAGTATTCGATTATAATACATTTTCTTCCCTCATATGTGTTTGTTTGTTTGTTTAAATTTCAATGTGAAGGGTTATTGAGATATACAATACCTTTTGTTCTTTCAAGGAAGTTGTAAGGGGAAGCACACACACATGTTACAAGACCTTGCATTTGTATGTACATTTTTTGTCATTTTATTATGAAATGTTTTAGCTAGCATCCCCATGCTTTGCCCTAGACATCTGGGTTGTTGGGAAGATTATTTGACCCATATGACATTGGGAGGTCTGTCTTCTAGCAATTCCCATTTTTAAAAATCTAATTTAATCATGCACACGGTTTGGTTTACTACTACTAAACTTTTAACCATTCACGAAACATTGAAATCAAACCCATGAGGTATAAGCCTGTGTGGTCCAGTGGTTAAAGAAAAGGGCTTATAACCAGGAGGTCCCCAGTTCAAATCCCACCTCAGCCACTGACTCATTGTGTGACCCTGAGCAAGTCACTTAACCTCCTTGTGCTCCGTCTTTCGGGTGAGACGTAATTGTAAGTGACTCTGCAGCTGATGCATAGTTCACACACCCTAGTCTCTGTAAGTCGTCTTGGATAAAGGCGTCTGCTAAATAAACTACTACTACTACTACTACTACTACTACTACTACTACTACTAATAATAATAATAATAATAATAAGCCACTAAATCAATTCAGTGTTTTTCATCTGCTTTATTACACAAATGGAATGTTAATTTTACTCGGTTTTCCTTGTGTTTGTTGGTCAACACATTACCTCTATTCTTAATCTCAAGAAACAATAGTATTAGATAGATCACTAAAGTAATTGCTTTGAGTAATCTACCTAATACATTCCAAGTGGTGTCCTGAATGATCACAGCAGAGTATTGGTCCGTGCTTTGCATCCCAACCTTTGTTTTCAAGACCAGAATAGCCATCCCATGTTCAAATGTAGCTGGTGTCTGCCTGGATTTAAATATTAATCTGTTTTAAAGATTGTTTGTGTCTTTAAAAGAGCTGTCAATTTAGAAGACCATGCATGGAAATTCCAATGAAATTCATATTAGACAGATTTAAGGAAGGATCTGTTTTAGAATTATATTGCTATAGAATATTAAATTAAACAGAAACATTGGCTTATTGCTAATATTGGGAATTTGGGCACTGAAATGCTGTTACATTCTTTATTGTGGCTGTTGGCTGAACTGTATGCTGTATATTAGTGGGGTAGGTAGGGTGCTACCTGTTGCCATCAACTCCACTTTGGGAATGCTAGGAAATAGCATGACTGACCGCAGATTATTCAATAATATTTAGGCAGTATTGCTGTCCTGCTAATTTAAATGGATTAATCTGAAAAATCTCTACAGTTGGTGAATAGATTCATGCTCTGCATAATTTCAAGTATTAGTTTAAATTTAAAGGTGTACAAATCGTATTGGCGCAGCACAGGGCCTGCTGGTAAATGTTAGTCTTGTATGATGTCGTTCACGGATGAACAGGTCACCTGTGCTTTGTGGTGGCAAAATAACATTAAAATACAGTTTGCTTAATAAATCAGGCAAATTTCTACTGCAAGATCATGCACATAGATTTCTTTTGTAGATATTTATTAGTTGTGTTATTTTTTACACTATAATTATTAATTTTTTGGTCTTTGTTTCATAAGGAACAGTGTCTTACGAAACGGGTATGTTAAATGCAGAATGCAATCATTAAATCTAACCGTTCATGCTGATACAGTGGATAAAGTAAAAAGGTGAAAGAAGTCATTCAGCTTTAAAAGCAGTAAGTTAACACACACAAACACTTCAGAGCGTCAAAGGTCGAGGCCCCAGGTCTTCCTTTTCATTTATTTATTTTTCTCCACAGGCATTGTCTCAAGGCTTGCCAGCAGAAAGTGTTTTTTTTGTTTGTTTGTTTTGTTTTGTTTTCACTGTGTTATGACAGACAGTGATATAAAATATTCACTACATGGTGTACTGAAATTATATTATTTGCTGGTTTGTTTAAATACTATGGTATTTGAGCCATGTATTATAGCATTTAAAAAAAGAAAGAAAGCAATCTGAGATATCCATCGTGGTCCAACTGTGCTAGTTCAAGAGTAGCACTGTATGTACTCATATTTCATATCGACTGTGTAGGAATAATAACAAAAAAAAATGCTTCTATTATTTTCCCTTTGAATTGCTATTTTTAAGTCTTTTTTGTCCTTGTGCTTTCATGCATGTCACAATTGTCACAGTGTTTTGTCACAAGATCCAGATAAAATCCTTACAAATCTGATTATTTGGCAAAGTGCTATGCTTAAAATATTGTACAGTCTCTCCTTTGCCTTCTGATCATTCAGTGTTTAGATTGTAGATAAGTGGTAGAAGGCGGCTGGGTGTATTTATATAATAAAATAAATATAACATTACCATCCTAACTAAGTAACATAGAGACTGCTGGAGAAACGTGTGCTACTTTATCAACACGAGTAAACGTCTAAAAATGACAAACCTGCTTTTATAATAATTTTTTTTTTAAAAAAAATAAAGAATTGTTCTCTTCAAGGTGAAATACACCCATCCCGTTGAACTCTTCGTGGTGATTTCAATTGATTGTATCAACGCTTAATGTAATGTCTTGCTGAACCATTCCTCTTTTCAGACGATAGCCCAAAATACAGAGCTGAGGGGCCGGCTGTGTAGGATTCACGCAGAGTCCAGGATATTGTACTCTGCAGGCAATACAAACACAAGCTGTGGTCCAGTGCAGGTTGGTTCTAGGATCTGGCTTTACTAATTACTGCCGGGTGATTTCACTCCGTCCCACGGTAACTGAAGAGAAGTGGATTCAAAACAGACCTAAAAAAGGGATTTGTCACTGTAAGAAATGTAACTTGTTGGTGTTTTCACAGAAGAGGTTCACTTTTTTCCACCAATCACAACCCATGGTTACCATGGTTGTTTTCTTAGAACACATTGCCATTTAAAGTGAGGTGTTTTCACCTGGGATTCACTTGGTTAAATATCTTAATAAATCTAAAAATGCATGATAAGCATCCACAAAACACTAAATTGCACATGCAGAAAATAAATGTAAAATGGGACTGTGTCATTGTCATTATTATGTCAGATATTGAATCCAAGATAATAGACTGGGAGGGGTGGAACAATATGTGTGATAGAAGTACTATATCCTGTATTAATGATGCACAGAGAACAGTACTCGAGAAACCTCCATCATGGAATCCATGGTTGTCATGTGATATCTTGTTAAAATTAAACTGTGTACAGCTGTGGCTTGTGCCTTTTGTCTGGTTGTTTCATACTTCGTTTTACTGATCTGACCCAAATTGTTTTTCACATGTCATTGGTGGAGGTAGCATGTCAGACATGAATATAATTTCAACTAATTATCTCCCGTTTCATTATTTTGAAATAAACAATTACATAATGTTTATACATACCTGTGTAACCTTAGTTAGGAATACAACACAATGTAAAGTATTGAACAAGTGCATGACAGACCCACAAAAATATAGAAATAATAATAATAATAATAATAATAATAATAATAATAATAATAATAATAATAATAACAGCTGTCTGCATTACCATTAACATGAAATACATCGTTGCTAACCATGAAACCGGCCATCAGCAAACCTGATTTTCCCAAATTTTTGACCCACACGTGCACACGCATCATCCCTTCACGAGTCAATAACACTGCATGTAAACTCCACCATTGAGAGCATTGAAGACAACAAAAACCTGTGCGCTGCAAAGGTTCAGTAGCCCTCTTCCCACCTAATTCATTGTCCTGGAGAAAGCATTTAGCTGAAAAAAAAGCACAAATTGTTACAAAAAGTACACTTGTTACCAGAAACATCATTAATACAAATCACGCATACAACTGCCAATCTGCATCTTATTGTTTGATGCATATCGCCAGCTATGTGGCTTTAATGCCTGTTGGAGCACAAGAACATTGTAACCTACAGAATAACAAAACATTTCAAAAAATTCCAAAAAATGAAAATAAATCCTCTAGTATGCTGTTTATTAAATAGCAACCAAACAATAGATCTATGATTTTATGAAAATGAAAGAAAAGAAAATGTATAAAGAAATACGCATGAAATAAAGCTAAACATAACATATAACCCTAAGTGAGGTTTTGAGGTCACATCAAAATCTAATTCATGGTGACCTATGTTTAGGTTGAGCTAATACTTCTTTAGAACTTTTTGCCCAAATCTGTAACGTTGCTGAGACCAGTTGTTATATTTAGCTTTCTTTGAATATACTAACCCTTTTCGCTGTACTGACATCTAATATTTTTTTTTTTAATTGTCTCAATCCTAAAATTCTAGGTGATGCTAAACTTTTGCCCATAGTTGTATATATTGTAGCGTTACCCAGCAAGTAAATTAGAGTGAGCACTTTCAAAATATACCCCTGTATTTCTAAAGGGTTTAAACGAAATGCTTTGACTGATAACATCTGCTTGTGTTCTCCATCCATGCACACTGTCATTGCTGTGATTTGATCTGCCTGGTATTTATTAATATATTGACAGGAAAGTGAAAGGAGAGATACAAAGTTCTGTAACCCTTAAGTACCATATGACCTGTCTTCCCACTCATTTCCATTTATGTATCTATAGTAACACCACGTTACATGTGAAAAAAAAAAAATCTAAAAAAACTACAGCCGATGCTGTAGAATCAAACCTTAGTAGCTATAGAGGGATGCAGTAGTCTTTTATGAAGAGCTGGCTGGGTTAAGGTTTTAACTTGAAATTCATATTACAGTGAAGCTGTTGATCTGATGATCGCATTGCTGGTTAAGGAAGGGTAACAGCATTAAACACACAATTAATACAAAAAATAAACTTCAATGGAATTAGTAGCGATAGCCTATTGGCATAATTTATACACAGCAGCACATTAACAAATCTCTTTTATGCTAAGAGGGAATCTTCATGGAAACATTCAACGAATTACATTCACAGGGTCCAGTTAGGTAAGTCAAATTGGAACGTCCTGTAAAAGCATTCTAAAAAACACTTCCCAAGTAGTTATAAACACCTTTTTTTAATGCAATGTGCATTTAATTAATGGTACAGTTTTTATTATGAGTGACGTCCAAAATATTAGCATAGCCCCTCCTTAATTACCATAAAACGACACCCACTGGCATGGCACTTTGCAGTGAGTTGTAAACCCATGTAATAACAGAGAAGTGTGTGTTTGTTTTCAGGAGTGATAGTGCTACAATCATAGCGTGCTTCCTTTTGTATTTGTTGTTAACACAGCCATTGTTGGACGTTGTTCATGACACAGAAGTGTACACTATTCTCAGGGTATGGGTGGTGTTTTAAATCAAAGCTGTGCACTTCAGACTTTAGTTCAAGGACAAATGTATTGTGTATGAAGCTACCCGATGATCTGTTTGGTGACTAACTGAATTTAGAAGCATTCTACCAACTGATAAGGTGGTATGCCTGTTTCAAATATGGAGATACATTGCCAATTGTTTGTTTGATTTACAGTGGGAACTGTAACTGTGTATGCGAAACTTCACTTCAGCATTGGTTATTTGTTCTGTTTCTTACTGCCCCTTCTACTTGGCCTGAATTTGTGCTGTCTTAGTTATGGAGCTGCTATCCTTTTTACCAGCTTTAAAAAATGTGGCAAACATAATGAAAAAAGAGAATATGACAAAATGTATTGTTGATGATGCTTTTTGGTACGTCTTTTAAAGCCTCTATATGTGCCTCCGTGTACATTGTCTTTATTAATAAAGCCTGTGCTTCTGACAGTACGTGTTTTAAGTAGGTGGTGACTTTGTGTTTTCTTTTTGGTACGTCTTTTAAAGCCTCTATATGTGCCTCCGTGTACATTGTCTTTATTAATAAAGCCTGTGCTTCTGACAGTACGTGTTTTAAGTAGGTGGTGACTTTGTGTTTTCTTTCAGAAGCAGGACTCGATAGATGGCAGCAGGCCTCTAGTTCACCAGGCCTCTAATGAAAGCAGGAATTCTATTACTGAGTCCCTCTCGGAGTTCTTCGATGCGCAGGAAGTGTTGCTGTCTGCAAGTTCTTCTGAGAATGAGGTCAGTACAAAATTAGCAAATCGCTTTTGCAAAATACAGTATCTAATCAGTTTAGCAATATTTGAATCACTGTTGTTTTGTATGAGTGAGATACCTACATGTGGCTAAGAGATAGTCATTGAATAAGCAGCACTGGGCTCAAGGTCGCTCTAGGTGACTTGTGTTTCATATCTTCCAGGTTCATTATATAAGCCTGTGAGGTTCCTAACATTTAACAATATTGTGTCTAGCCATCACAATGACATACCATTCAAATTGGCTAGCTTATTTGTATTTAAATTCATTTGTCAAGAAAAGTTATGCCAACACACATTTTAGCATTTATTTAAAACATCAGACAAGAAGTGGACTTTAATCATGATACAGTGAGTGACTCGCTGTGTAACCTTGTGCAAGTCTCTTTCCAGCTCCGCTGTTAAGATTAGTTAAGATATTCTATCTCCATTGTTTTTCCTCTGTAAATGAGGTTTCATTTATTGCAACAGTCCAATCTGCCTTCCATGTTTGGCGTTTTTTCCGAGACAGTAGAACAACTCTCCAGAGCACATACAACAGCAAGCAAACTGTGATATTCTAGGTCACTTCTGTACACTATGCACTACATGCGTTTCAGTTCCAAATTTAGAAAAAGACACGTTGGTGGAGTTCACATGCGTGTGTTAACCTTACTTGAGACAATTTGCTCGAGCCAAAGAGGAAATGTCCCTGTCCCTCTTGGGGTTTACATGGTCTTAGTTTATTGCACTCAGGAAGAGCAGCTGTTAACCCAACATCATGCAAATGAAGGGGAAAGGATATAGTACTCGTGCTGTTTTCACAGGTTTACATGCACAGAGAACAGTACTCGAGAAACCTCCATCATGGAATCCATGGTTGTCATGTTAAAATTAAACTGTGTACAGCTGTGGCTTGTGCCTTTTGTCTGGTTGTTTCATACTTTGTTTTACTGATCTGACCCAAATTGTTTTTCACATGTCATTGGTGGAGGTAGCATGTCAGACATGAATATAATTTCAACTAATTATCTCCCGTTTCATTATTTTGAAATAAACAATTACATAATGTTTATACATACCTGTGTAACCTTAGTTAGGAATACAACACAATGTAAAGTATTGAACAAGTGCATGACAGACCCACAAAAATATAGAGATATTATTATTATTATTATTATTATTATTATTATTATTATTATTATTATTATTAATAATAATAATAATAACAGCTGTCTGTATTACCATTACCATGAAACCAGCCATCAGCAAACCTGATTTTCCCGAGTTTTTGACCCACACGTGCATGCGCATCATCCCTTCACGAGTCAATAACACTGCATGTAAACTCCACCATTGAGAGCATTGAAGACAACAAAAACCTGTGCGCTGCAAAGGTTCAGTAGCCCTCTTCCCACCTAATTCATTGTCCTGGAGAAAGCATTTAGCTGAAAAAAACCCACAAATTGTTACAAAAAGTACACTTGTTACCAGAAACATCATTAATACAAATCACGCATACAACTGCCAATCTGCATCTTATTGTTTGATGCATATCGCCAGCTATGTGGCTTTAATGCCTGTTGGAGCACGAGAACATTGTACAGTGCCTTGCGAAAGTATTCGGCCCCCTTGAACTTTGCGACCTTTTGCCACATTTCAGGCTTCAAACATAAAGATATGAAACTGTAATTTTTTGTGAAGAATCAACAACAAGTGGGACACAATCATGAAGTGGAACGAAATTTATTGGATATTTCAAACTTTTTTAACAAATAAAAAACTGAAAAATTGGGCGTGCAAAATTATTCAGCCCCCTTAAGTTAATACTTTGTAGCGCCACCTTTTGCTGCGATTACAGCTGTAAGTCGCTTGGGGTATGTCTCTATCAGTTTTGCACATCGAGAGACTGAAATTTTTGCCCATTCCTCCTTGCAAAACAGCTCGAGCTCAGTAAGGTTGGATGGAGAGCATTTGTGAACAGCAGTTTTCAGTTATTTCCACAGATTCTCGATTGGATTCAGGTCTGGACTTTGACTTGGCCATTCTAACACCTGGATATGTTTATTTGTGAACCATTCCATTGTAGATTTTGCTTTATGTTTTGGATCATTGTCTTGTTGGAAGACAAATCTCCGTCCCAGTCTCAGGTCTTTTGCAGACTCCATCAGGTTTTCTTCCAGAATGGTCCTGTATTTGGCTCCATCCATCTTCCCATCAATTTTAACCATCTTCCCTGTCCCTGCTGAAGAAAAGCAGGCCCAAACCATGATGCTGCCACCACCATGTTTGACAGTGGGGATGGTGTGTTCAGGGTGATGAGCTGTGTTGCTTTTACGCCAAACATAACGTTTTGCATTGTTGCCAAAAAGTTCGATTTTGGTTTCATCTGACCAGAGCACCTTCTTCCACATGTTTGGTGTGTCTCCCAGGTGGCTTGTGGCAAACTGTAAACGACACTTTTTATGGATATCTTTAAGAAATGGCTTTCTTCTTGCCACTCTTCCATAAAGGCCAGATTTGTGCAGTATACGACTGATTGTTGTCCTATGGACAGAGTCTCCCACCTCAGCTGTAGATCTCTGCAGTTCATCCAGAGTGATCATGGGCCTCTTGGCTGCATCTCTGATCAGTCTTCTCCTTGTATGAGCTGAAAGTTTAGAGGGACGGCCAGGTCTTGGTAGATTTGCAGTGGTCTGATACTCCTTCCATTTCAATATTATCGCTTGCACAGTGCTCCTTGGGATGTTTAAAGCTTGGGAAATCTTTTTGTATCCAAATCCAGCTTTAAACTTCTCCACAACAGTATCTCGGACCTGCCTGGTGTGTTCCTTGTTCTTCATGATGCTCTCTGCGCTTTAAACGGACCTCTGAGACTATCACAGTGCAGGTGCATTTATACGGAGACTTGATTACACACAGGTGGATTCTATTTATCATCATTAGTCATTTAGGTCAACATTGGATCATTCAGAGATCCTCACTGAACTTCTGGAGAGAGTTTGCTGCACTGAAAGTAAAGGGGCTGAATAATTTTGCACGCCCAATTTTTCAGTTTTTTATTTGTTAAAAAAGTTTGAAATATCCAATAAATTTCGTTCCACTTCATTATTGTGTCCCACTTGTTGTTGATTCTTCACAAAAAATTACAGTTTCATATCTTTATGTTTGAAGCCTGAAATGTGGCAAAAGGTCGCAAAGTTCAAGGGGGCCGAATACTTTCGCAAGGCACTGTAACCTACAGAATTCCAAAACATTCCAAAAAATTCCAAAAAATGAAAATAAATCCTCTAGTATGCTGTTTATTAAATAGCAACCAAACAATAGATCTATGATTTCATGAAAATGAAAGAAAAGAAAATGTATAAAGAAATACGCATGAAATAAAGTTCAACATAACATATAACCCTAAGTGAGGTTTTGAGGTCACATCAAAATCTAATTCATGGTGACCTATGTTTAGGTTGAGCTAATACTTCTTTAGAACTTTTTGCCCAAATCTGTAACGTTGCTGAGACCAGTTGTTCTATTTAGCTTTCTTTGAATACACTAACCCTTTTCGCTGTACTGACATCTAATATTTTGGGCTATTAAAGAGAGTATATCTTGGCAAAATAAACTTATTTTAAAAATAGCTTTCCCATAAGTAATATATCTGAATTCAGAAAATGATGGCAAGTTATTTTTTTATTCTAGAAATACTCATTTAATTTCACATGCTACTCCACACATAATACACACAATGTTAACAGACTCCTATAAGACTGCATCAACTACAAGGTGTATAATTAGATGATACTAAAATAAGTGTATTGTTGCTTCTGTCTGTCGTGTAAAGGATGTTGCCTGGGTATTGAGATCAGGAGCCCCATATCACTAATTATGTACATTTATTAGTCACGTCTTTCCTGTTCTATTCCAGGCTTCAGATGATGAGTCATACATCAGCGACATAAGTGACAACATTTCAGTGGACAATTTGAGCAACGAGGTTGAAAGTGAGTGTAAGAAGAAAAACAAAATACTAGATGTTACATGAATGACAGAGTGTGAGCATGAGCCTCACTTTTCTTTTGAACAGCTTTGGATTTTCACACGGTTGTCACGTCAATACTTAAGTCGAGTGAACATAGTTGGTTGATGATTCTGTCAAAGGGTAATTAGCTTCATGGTTTAATCGGCTAAAGTCTGCTGCCAGAAATACAGTTTTCATTGTGGCATTCATGCACCCATCAGTAAAAAAAAAAAAAGACTATTCAGCAGTTGAGTCCCACAATTTCAAATTTAAGTCTTTATATTAATTGATGGTGTTGTGTTATTAGGGAGTTAACTGAGTAATAAGGAATGAATAATTAAAAAGGTCACATTGGCATGTCTGTAAAATGCTATAAAACTACAAGCATCCTGCACCTTGTTTACCAACGAGCTTGTGTTCTGGGATTTAATACTGGGATTTTAATGTTGTTTGGAGACTCCTCTTGAACACATACACTAGGAGTAGTGGCTGGTATTTTGGCATGTTGAGGGTTTACGTTACTTGGATGGAAAATTATTTAGGTGGTGGGGAGGGCATCCAAATTGGGCCAATGTAGTATTTGCATGTAACAAATGGTAACATTTGTCCTATAGTCATTTTATTATTACTGGACCTTTTTTTTAATTATTTTTAACAATGTGTCAATCAGCAGCATCCCATCCTTATTACAAGAAACAATGCCAAGGCGTTTCTTTCATCTTTCGTGTCTTTTTACACTGATCTGAGTAATATAACCAACTTTCACATTTCAAAGAGCAGTGGAAATAAGACTGGACCAGAAATCTCCCCTCCCACACCAATGAGAACATCAGAACGTACGTCCCTTTATCAAATCGCATCTAAGAGTCTCTCGCACAGAAGGAAATGAAGCTTTGTGTAACATAAAGGACAAATCCATCTGGGCCATGATAATAGACAGGAAAAGCATCCGTTTATAGAGCACCACTACAAAGGCAAAGATGGGAGATACCGCTACATTTATTTACTGCACTGTTATGAGACACGATTCTGGAATTGCTTTATATTTTGCTGAGGTCTAATACAGAAAGTTGATTCTTATTTCAATATGTTTTTTACTTGATATTTTCTGCATGAAGATGCTTTCACCTGAGTTTAGGAGGAGTTCTGTTCTTATCTGCTATCTGTAACCCAGGCTAGGTGAGCCAAAGTAAAACATAAAAACAATATTTGATTAATTGCAATACAAATCAGTCCGAATGATTGGCAACAACGTAAAAAGTTCCAGTGAATGCACGGTTTCTGTCAGCATTCGACCTGTGAGATATTTTGTGATGAAGACCACTACTTAGGCCATGCTTCAATAGATAGATCTACAGTAAACATGCAGTGGTGCTATTTTGACGTAGTTGAATTTCCAACTGATATAAACTTGACAGATCTGCTTTTAAATCACGCAAGATGCTGTATGTATAAAGAAGGATGAGCTCTGTACAAATTACTGCAGCTTTCCTCCTCTGAAAGTCAGGAAAACAAACAGGGAACAAAACTTTACCACTTCACAATTTAAAGAGCCAGGATCACATCCATATAAGATATACCAATACCTGTAAGATGTGTTGGACCTCGCTGTGCTGTTTCCTATCTTGTCAGATCACTTAAAATAACTTTCAGAATGAACTGCTAGGGAAACTCTGATCTGTCCCAAAGCTTGGTGGTATGAATGATTTCTGTTGCAGTGAGCGGTTAGGTCTTGATTCCTGCAGTCTTTTGAAAACGAGTCGGTGTAATTTGATGGTTGGGTCTCTTCGAAACGAGAGAACACCACAAACAAGTTTTTCAGATAACTGTTTATAATTGAAAAATAATGCACATACAGCACTATGAAGTTTAAAGTCTGATACTGGATCTTTAAGAAAGTCACATGAAATGTTGTTGTTGTTGTTGTTGTAAGCGTCCCCTGGTCTTGTCCTTTGTTCAGGTTGTGTTCAGAATGGATCCCCTCAGCCGTTCCGGAGGCGCTTCTGCTTGCCTGCTCCAGGCCCCGACACCAGTAATATCAGCCTGTGGAACATCCTGAGGAACAACATCGGAAAAGACCTGTCCAAGGTGGCCATGCCTGTCCAGCTGAATGAACCCCTGAACACCTTGCAGCGTCTGTGTGAGGAGCTGGAGTACAGCGAGCTGCTGGACACGGCTGCAGAGACACAGGATCCATTCCAGCGCATGGCAAGAGCTTTATTTATTTAATACTTTCTCTCAAAATCCACCCTCTCGTTCATGAGTGGCATCCTGGAGGCACAGCAGCCATACACAATCCAGTTTCATCTTTAGAACATTAGATACACATACAGCTATAGCCAAAAGTTTTTCATCACCCTAGAATTTTAAGATTCAGATGTTAAAATATATATATATATATATATATATATATATATATATATATATATATATATATATATATATCTATACAGTACTGTGCAAAAGTTTTAGGCAGGTGTGAAAAAATGCTGTAAAGTAAGAATGCTTTCAAAAATAGACATGTTAATAGTTTATATTTATCAATTAACAAAATGCAAAGTGAGTGAACAGAAGAAAAATCTACATCAAATCAATATTTGGTGTGACCACCCTTTGCCTTCAAAACAGCATCAATTCTTCTAGGTACACTTGCACAAAGTCAGGGATTTTGTAGGCATATAGTCATGTGTATGATTAAACAATTATACCAAACAAGTGCTAACACTTGCACACAGTTTTTCAAGGAACTCGGCAGGTAGGTTGGCCCAAACATCTTGGAGAACTAACCACAGTTCTTCAGTGGATTTAGGCAGCCTCGGTTGCTTCTCTCTCTTCATATAATCCCAGACAGACTCGATGATGTTGAGATCAGGGCTCTGTGGGGGCCATACCATCACTTCCAGGACTCCTTGTTCTTCTTTACGCTGTAGATAGTTCTTAATGACTTTCGCTGTATGTTTGGGGTCGTTGTCATGCTGCAGAATAAATTTGGGGCCAATCAGATGCCTCCCTGATGGTATTGCATGATGGATAAGTATCTGGCTGTACTTCTCAGCATTGAGGAGACCATTAATTCTGACCAAATCCCCAACTCCATTTGCAGAAATGCAGCCCCAAACTTGCAAGGAACCTCCACCATGCTTCACTGTTGCCTGCAGACACTCATTCGTGTACTGCTCTCCAGCCCTTCGGCGAACAAACTGCCTTCTGCTACAGCCAAATATTTCAAATTTTGACTCATCAGTCCAGAGCACCTGCTGCCAATTTTCTGCACCCCAGTTCCTGTGTTTTCGTGCATAGTTGAGTCGCTTGGCCTTGTTTCCACGTCGGAGGTATGGCTTTTTGGCCGCAAGTCTTCCATGAAGGCCACTTCTGACCAGACTTCTCCGGACAAGTAGGGTCCCACTGTTTTCTGCCAATTCTGAGCTGATGGCACTGCTGGACATCTTCCGATTGCGAAGGGAACTAAGCATGATGTGTCTTTCATCTGCTGCAGTAAGTTTCCTTGGCTGACCACTGCGTCTACGGTCCTCAACGTTGCCCGTTTCTTTGTGCTTCTTCAAAAGAGCTTGGACAGCACATCTGGAAACCCATGTCTGCCTTGAAATTTCTGCCTGGGAGAGACCTTGCTGATGCAGTTTAACTACCTTGTGTCTTGTTGCTGTGCTCAGTCTTGCCATGGTGTATGACTTTTGACAGTAAACTGTCTTCAGCAACCTCACCTTGTTAGCGGAGTTTGGCTGTTCTTCACCCAGTTTTATTCCTCCTACACAGCTGTTTGTTTCAGTTAATGATTGTGTTTCAACCTACATATTGAATTGATGATCATTAGCACCTGTTTGGTATAATTGTTTAATCATACACCTACAATATGCCTACAAAATCCCTAACTTTGTGCAAGTGTACCTAGAAGAATTGATGCTGTTTTGAAGGCAAAGGGTGGTCACACCAAATATGGATTTGATTTATATTTTTCTTCTGTTCACTCACTTTGCATTTAGTTAATTGATAAATATAATCTATTAACATGTCTATTTTTGAAAGCATTCTTACTTTACAGCATTTTTTCACACCTGCCTAAAACTTTTGCACAGTACTGTATATATATATATATATATATATATATATATATATATATATATATATATATATATAAAAATAAAAATAAAATAAAATTATATATATATATAGAGAGAGAGAGATATTTGAACATCATTTTCTATTTAACATCATGTACTCAAAAAAAAATGTCATAGCTGTATACTCAGAAATGTAAAAGCAACAAGTCAAGCACACAAGTGGTTGTAATAGAGGGATTGCACTATTGTAAAAAAAAAATAAAAAAAACAAAACAAAAAACATGGAAAGAAAATGAATCTCCTGCCTTTGTGATGATCTGTTCTAACCTGCCACATGATCATAGCAGCATCTAAATACAACGAGATGGAAAATGTGTGGAAGCTGAAAACTGGTTAAAGTGTGTAATTCTTATTTTTTAAATTTTTTAAAATAGACATTTAATTTTCAATGTGTGTTCTTAATATGTATCCAGAAATTTAAATAATGTATGTTTCTAAGTTAGGAAAAAATCTTGGGGAGTCTGTTGATATATTTAATTGTGTTAGGTGTAGATCCAGTGTATCTGCAAATCCCCCTGACCTGAGCAGCCCATGTATTCACTGCATCAGATTTTAAAATGTGTTGGGGCTGGGAGTGAGGAAAAGAAAACAAGAAGAGATTTTATTATTCTAAAGCCATAATAGTGCATTACCCTTAAGACGAGATCAATTAATTATCTAAGGGGATAAAAAACTATTTTTGCCATTGTTGCCATTGTTATGTTGAGTTTGTCAGATGAAAGCTGACTTGCCCATCCCTCGTTTTAGTGCATTTCTATATTTTGTCCACATTTTCAAAAACAAGTCTGATTTACAGTTTACACGCCCTCCAGTCCCAGTGGAAAGCCCTGTTGTGTTGATATTGAGAACCTGCAAAATGATATTTTGAGATGTTAAGAATCACTTGCTGATGCCTCAATGTGGGGGATTTTCCTTGGTGCTAATAGATTTTTGTATCACACTATTCTGCTTGCAGTTGTCACTTTAGAATGGCTTTTTAGCTCACGGCTGTACAAAGCAGCTCACCATGATGGTGTTACTGTATAATGGAAGCTGTTGTGAATGAAGCTGGTTGGTTTTGGGTCCTGGCTATGATACCCTGCGGAGGATGCATATCCCAGGAGGCAGGGAAATGTTGGAGGTGGCCATGAATGTCACGCAAATATAGTTTTATTAACATACTTGCAAAAAAGCTCTTGTGGTGGTGTTTCAAATGTGCAGTAACTAGTATTCTGTTTTTTAAACGAACATATACACCCCTACTGTACGTCCAATCAACAGACTTTTCTATATCATAAAAGTGACTTCTATATAAATCTGTGTGTGTGTTTTTTTTTTATTTATCTCCCCAGGTATATATAGCTACCTTTGCAATATCTGGCTATGCCTCCAGTTACTACCGAGCTGGGAGTAAACCATTTAACCCCGTGCTTGGAGAGACGTATGAATGTGACAGGAAAGATAAAGGCTTCAGGTTCATTGCAGAACAGGTACTGTTTTCTTTTTCTTTTTTTTCTCCACTTTATTCAAGACTATGGGTCATATTTTCAAAATGTTCCCTCCAGTCTTTTAAAATAAAAAAAATAATAAAAAGAATGGCTAAGCTGTAACCAAACAACTAAATATGCAAGTAAAGGTCTCTTCAACTTTTAATTCTCACAGTTTCTTTTTTCAGTAAATGCTTAGAATATTTTCCCCTATGCTTGTTTTGAATCACATCAAATTACAATAAAAAAAAAGACTCTGTTTAAAGAATATAAATAGCAATGGTATTAAATACCCTATCATCTCAAAACAACTTTCCAAACTTGGTTTTACTTTTGAAGGACAACGTTCTTGTATCATGTCATTTTTTTGATTGACGTATTTAATCTCAGTGTGGAGTAGTGGTTAGGGCTCTGGACTCTTGATTGGAGGGTCGTGGGACACTGCTGCTGTACCCTTGATAATAATAATAAAAATGATAATAATTATGTATTGCTCTTTCCTGGTTTGGTTTGTTGAATAGGTTTAAATCACAAACGCTATTATTTGCTTCAAAGGTCAAGTGGTAATTGAAAACAAATTGCTTTGTAAATCTCATTATTACAATTCAGCTAAGCATGTGTTGGTGTTCCTGTTAAATATTTGTATCGGTTCTAATTAAACGTCCTTTGATTTCTCAAAAGTTTGGCTGTGGTTTTAAATGCAAAAGTCAGGCAAGTTTGTGGCTGTGGTGACCTTTATCTGTATTATGAATATAAAAAGATAGCAGCCAGAAGCAGTTCACCTGAGGAAAGCTGTAACATGAGGACAGTTTGCAAGCAAAAGAGTGTACAGTAGAGCAGGATTGGCATGTGATCCAAACACAACACAAGTGATGTTTCAATAGCAAGAAAAATACTGTAATCCAAGATTGCTTATTAATGACTTTATTGATGTATTATTGCACGGTATACAGCCAGGATGCATCACTGGTACATAGACAGGTATTTAGAGAGATGACGATTTTAATCTGCGAGTGGTGAAAAAACAGGCAAATAAAACCCCAGCTATCATGCATAATACATGACCTAGCCACATGTTAATCACATCCCAATGAGAATGTCACTGCTGCTGGCTTGCCTGTCCTCCAGGAAGGCTTTGACTACTTTAAGGTCATTTCACCCCAGAAGTCTTTGGGGTCAAAGCATCTTCTTGGCATGGCACTTACTTACAGCTTGTTGGTTGCTGCCATCTTGTTTGTTGCTGACAGGAAGAAGGGGGTGGGGGCCCCCAAAGGGTGAGGACAATTGCACTACAGGTGAAATGACGCAGGAAGAGCAAGACAAGCATGTTATGAGAACAGAGATGTCTTTCGCCTAAAGTACAGTAGCACCAGATATCATGTTTAAAAAAATAAATAAATAAATACATTTTTTAGGAGGTAAGTTAGGTATATATCTATACAAGGAACCTTGTTTTTTTCAGAATTGAATCTAACTAGAGTTAGTTATAAAACTGCTGAGCCAAGAATCATTGTGAGAATGATTCCTGTATATCTCAGAGTGGCTTCTGAGGAAATGAAAAACCCAGCGCAAGCGCGCTTAGTGGTGCACTGACAGTGCCTAGCCAATCAAAGCTGAGTAGGCTGGGGAATCTGCTATCCAATCAGGGCCAGGCAACAATCCCTTTAAGAGTCAGAATGCGCTTGCGTCGCCGCAAGGCTCTGATTTTGAATGTAAAAGTGGCGATCATGTCGAGCGACAGTAGCACAGAACAGCGCAAGTCAGAACAGCAAGTGGTAGGTCACCGAGAGAATATGTGAACCATGCTTCACGACACAGGAGATTGCTATATTAATAGAAGAGGTAGAGGCACATAGGGCAATCATTTATTCTTTATAATAATTATACAAGGTACATTATTTCATGGCATTGACATTACTACATGTAAAGTGTAAAATACCTCCTACTCTCCCTGATCTGTCTACCAGTAGCAGCAGCTGATTCATTTTCTAGTGGGACATGAGGTGCCGCATCACGTTCCATCTGAGCTTGTAATGGACTAGAGCTTCACTATAACCAGGGCTTTAATTCTCATGGAATATTTCCCGGAGCCCAGCCAAGCCCAATATTTCCCAAAGCTTTGATATTCAGGGCATTTGTCAAGTTTACACAGAAGTTAACTCGTTTACAGTTGCACATGATACACACACACACACACATACAGCACAAGCAACAGCCAGGGAAAGGAAGGACAGACATACACATACAAAAGTGGCGCTCCTGGTATGCTGCTTTCAATATACTGTATGTAAATATTTTCACTTGTAATAATTGCCATGAAAATGAATTGCTACAGTCCTCGAGAAAATAAATGTATTACTCCATTGTATCTGCATTTTTTTTTTTTATTCATATATTTGTTTATTATTATTTTATGAATAATATTGTTAGTTTCTTAGGTTTTGTCGTTTTTTCATCTTTAGGTTCTTTTTTCTTTTCTTTTACTTCTTTCTTTGATTTCCTCTTTCTATGTCAGTCTAAGCGCACCCAGTTGCTACTTAGGACTACTTTGCTTTTTGCAGTGTGTTCAATTGTTAAAGTTCCTGATTACGCCACTAAATAAACCTGGTTTCAGAGGGTCTTAACACAGTGCTTAATTGTCTTTTTGGGACCCCATTGCGCTGTTATCAGAATCGTTTCAGTGAAAATGTTAATGATACCATGCCCCGAAATTTATGCCAACCCGTGGCGATGGGGCAGGCGCTATATAATGGTGCAAGACATGTCTTAAGAATACCATTTCAGCGCAGTAGAGTTTTTTTACGTCTTCACTCCATTTATGCGCCACAGGCAAGCGCTGTGCCTGCTTGCACTCACGTTGGCGCTGTGATCAGCTTACAGCCCTTGGTTTCTTAGTTAAGGTACCTGTATTAAACCCTCTTTTATTTAAGGTGTTTGTTTATTTTTGTATATATTTTAGGTCAGCCATCACCCACCAATATCTGCTTGCCACACTGAATCCAAAAACTTTGTCTTTTGGCAAGGTAAGTATTTATAATATTTGCTGTAGAATCTTTGAAGGGTTTTAATAATACTTGCCATGCTTTTTTCAAACGTATAACAAACACAAGGTCTTCTTTCAAACAAACTCTGGGCAAAAGCACGGCATTGAAAACTTGCTGGGGCTTTGGTCCACAGGGCTGTTACATTCATCATGATTTGCTGACTACCCCCACTGTCTATACAATAAATTGCAACAAAAATTTGCTTACTTGAGAGATTGATGAGTACTTAAGAAGTCTTTCGTTCTCTATTGGGTCAAATGGATTTTCAAACGAAAAGACAGAAATTATGTACAATAGTAAATATTACGTTCTCATAGAATAATTCTCATTTTATGGAATAAACTGGCAATTGGCAGGGTGTATGTAAAGGACTTTCTTTACAGATTAAAACTTTCTATTTCAGATATGAGATGGAAAAATAAATTCTGGGGAAAGTCCATGGAAATCGTCCCGGTTGGAACAACACATGTGATACTGCCCAAGTAAGTTAAAAACTTCAGAGATTACTTTTTTGGGTTGTTTTTTTGGTCTGGCTGATCTACATCAGTTTTGTTGTGCTATCACTGCCTACTTTTTGTAAAATTTAAAGGTTTTGTTTTGTAAAATGGTGTATATATTAAATATATAAGATGAGATGTGGAGCTGTGCATATTGTCAACAGCATTTCAAGAGAAAAGATACATTGGGGGCAATTCAACCAATTTAAAGAGTGACAAATCTAAATACCAAATCATTTTTAAAAAGGACATTTTGAAAAAACAATATAACAATAAACCCTTAATAGACCCGAATATCTCTGCTTAAATTCTTTCATTTCTATAAATACTTATTTCTGTAAAGTCATTTTGAAGACAGCTGCTTTACTTTTAAGAAGAAATTATACATACTGTATTTTGGGTTATGTCTAAAGTTTGTTAAAATCATTTTGACAGTGATAGCTGTATCAAATGTTCTGCTGCTGATACCTGTCCGTTGATTTCTAGGTTTGGAGACCACTATGAGTGGAATAAGATCACGTCCTGTATACACAACATCCTGAGTGGCCAGAGGTGGATAGAGCACTATGGAGAGCTTTCTATCAAAAATTCAAACAGTGACATCTGTCAATGCAAAGTGACATTTATCAAGGTACAGGTTTATAGTTACTACCAGTGTTTAGTTGTCTTGGCGACAGTAATTTAACTGTCAAATCCTGAAACATGAGATCACTTAATATTAGTATTGTTGTCGCTTGCTTTGTGGTGATCTTCAGAGTGCTCCAAAGCCTGCTCTGCTGGTGGAGATTACTCTAAATATTATTCTAAAATATGAATGCATACAATAACTCCTATTTTAGAAATGTGTTTTTATATATAATTAGTTATATTATTATTACTGTATAATAAAACACTTTTTCGAAAGTGTTCTCTTTTTAATGCCAACTTTTTTAAAATGTAATTTTTTAAGGTAAAGTACTGGAACTCGGATGTGAATGGCGTTGAAGGGACAATAACGGATCGTAATGGGAAGGTAGTGCAGCGATTGTTTGGAAAATGGAACGAAGGCGTGTACTGTGGGGTGCCACCTTCAGCCAATTGTGTTTGGAGACCAAGTACGTAAAAGCAGGGCTTGGGTGCATTGGTGTCTGCTTTTCCTAAAAGGAAGAGCTGAACATATTTTTCATAACTAGAAATAAAACAGCAGAACTCTGGCTAACTTTATTCAGATACATTTTCTTTAAAAACATGTACAAACTGTTCTGGAGCAAACGCTTATTAAATCTGACGTGGAGTGTTTTTATTCAGTTAGGCTGTGTTTGTTTTAAATCTCACTCCTCTCAAAGTGCTGAGTGCCATAAGACATTTAAATAATGTATGTGTTTTACAAATTGAAAAATAAAAGGATGCATACGAGTCAGTCCTATACCTACAGTACTGCTGTAGATATCAATTGATTCTATCATAGCAAGTCAATAATGAATTATTTTTATTCAGATCCCATGCCTAATGACTTTGAACAGTACTATGGATTCACCAAGTTTGCACTGGAATTAAATGAACTGGATCCTGTAACAAAGCTGCTGCTGCCACCAACTGACACCAGATTCAGGCAAGACCAAAGGTGAGACCGAGCGTTTTCTAGGCCTTGGAAGTTCCACAGGAAACGTAATGGTGATTTATTTGTTTCTGCAGTGTTAAGAAAAAAACACATTATCTACATCTAAAAATAGAACCACAGCCCACTACTGAAATTATTGATCAGTTCTTCTGTTTCACCACTGGATGTCACTCATGGTTTCAGTTTGTTTGTGTGTGTGTGTGTTTTACTTTGAACACTGATAGAGAAGTACATAATGCCTTCCACATGATTGAGTAATTTGTCATATTTTGTATCAACAAAGTTACACATCTCCTGGTTGGTGACAATATTGATTTATTCGAGGTTATATGAAGTTATAAATGGCTTGGATAAATTAAGTGCTGTGATTGGCTGAACAAGATCACATGACCGTGCAGTTACCGCATGGCTATGACATCATAGACCAACTTACTTACCTGATCTATTAATATTACTACACCTTAGTAATAATAATTATCTAAGCAGTGTTTCTGTAGGTAAAAATGTCAACATACAACTGAAACAGCATTTAAATTATTAAACAATCTTCTTTTTTTCATCTCTGTCACTAACAATTACAGTAAAATTGGCAAATATACTGTGGTATTTATTTAGTCAGAGAACAGAACAAAGAAAACTCAGAGGTAAGCAGTAGCAGTAACACTATTCAAAAGCCATCTGAGAAATCACCACACCAAGTCTCATTCAGCATGTAATATATATGCAGCAGCGCATCTACTTATTAAACTAAATATCACTTTATAAAACTGACTAGTGAGTATGCAATTTTTAAATTCAACACAACAGATACATCTCACCACTACCCTCCGATTTCAGAAACATGTTTAAAAAAAAATTAAAATCTCTCCTGCTGTCTTCTGACACAACCGTTGGACCTTTAAACAAGGCCGGGTTCGGCATATAATTCTATTGTGCTCGCCGCGGACGGGAAGGACTGCGGCACTGCGCAAACTGACACGGAAGTCGTTTAGTGCTGGTTTACAATCCAGGGAAATTATTCCGGTTACCGACATCGGTGTGAAAACAGCCTCAGAAATTACTTGTCAGCTTCTCTTGAAGGCCGCAAAACCCAGAGTAGGATAATTTTCTACACACACACACACAAAAAAAAAACACTCGGAATCTCCTCGCTTGATGTCAAGTGCCAGTGCAGTGTTTGGCTGGTCCGTGAATCCTCCCTCAGATGTGGGAAATCAGTCTGCTTTCAATTCACAAATACCATTTTATGTCAAAAAAAAATTACTATAAATGGGAATGTTCTATGTAATGTTTATGGCAAATAAAAAAGTACAAAATATATTTATTCAGGGACTCTTTTTTTTCACTGGAAGGATACATAATACATGTCACATTTTTTCCTTAAAGCTAGTTTGTGTATTTTCCAAAAAAAAAAGTAGCTATTTTATAAGCGAAATAACCAACTCCAGGGTGTGTGTGGTAAGACAGTTCTTATCGCACTTCCTGGGTGGTTGAAGGCCTGCGGCCTCGTGCCTCACAACGCAACCAGGGCGTGCGGTAAGAACGATCTTACCGCACACCCCGTCATGGGTTATTTCTTACATAAACCATCAATAAGGGTTGGGATGCTGTATTAACTATGTAACAAATCACAAGCCTCATCTCCAGCTTTGTGTGGTTGACAGTTCTAATGTGTGCTTGCAATCTGTCAACCAATCCCTATTGCTTTGGGAAGCGTTGCATATTTTACAAGTTACAAAGCAAGAAAAGGGCTTGTAACCAGGAGGTCCCCGGTTCGAATCCCACCTCAGCCACTGACTCATTGTGTGACCCTGAGCAAGTCACTTCACCTCCTTGTGCTCCGTCTTTCAGGTGAGACGTAGTTGTAAGTGACTCTGCAGCTGATGCATAGATCACACACCCTAGTCTCTGTAAGTCGCCTTGGATAAAGGCGTATGCTAAATAAACACATAATAATAATAAATAAACACATAATAAAAAGCAAGGCGGTTTGTTGTTTGTAGAATGAAATGCACTTTACACACAAAGTTCTGATAAAAAAACTAAACGAAAAAAAAACTCCTCACCCATGCAAGCACGTGCAATGTTCAAAGTGTAATTTTACAGCTTAGTTGCATGTGGTGTTTGCTACAGTATTTCATTGTTTATTTGGTGAGTTTGACAACATAAAGCTCTACACAAATTTGACGTGAACCACTCAAAACTACTAATAGTTCTTGTACCAGTCATTGAATACCTGTTACCACCAACATACTTTGGACCTAATTTATCCAGTTTATTTATTGAGAAACTTTGTATATATTTTATTGGGGGACTTGTGCTTCAACACTGATGTGTTACAGAAATGTTAAACTCAAGTTTATCCTGGCATGCTTTACATCCTAATAATATAACATGCAATGCAATGGGCTGGATCAAAATATTCTAGTCTTTCTTGGACCATATAGACAGTCTGGGAGCATTGCAGAACACCTTGGGGTGTATATGTTTATTTAGAATAAAGTCATTTGCGGCACTATAATGCTTGCCTCTATACATTTTTTAATATTTCAATTCCACTATTGAGGGAAGAGAGACAGACGTAGCAATGATTCCAGCACGAATCTGATTTGGCAAGAAATTCAAGAAATGTAGGGTTTCAAAACACTGGAAAAAATGATGACTATGGGGGTGGAAGTAGAGAAAGGCTTCTTTGTTGTTGCCACACACGGAAAAGCATAACATTTTACTGGCAACTAAACCTGGTGACCATTAACCACATGCTATAAAGTCTGATTGGAATCAGCCCTGACCTCCTCCAGGGTGAAAATGAAATGTCTTGAGTTTGAAATGGTAATTTTGCACCAATATTGTGATTAAAAGTAACAAAAAAATAAACAAAATTCCTGTATGGTAGCTTCCAAGATATTTAATACCAGTTAGTCAGAAGACAATTTACCAAATGCTGGCCTTGTTTCTGATAAACATTACTGGAAATGTTTTTTTTGTTTTTTTGTTTTTTGTAACCTTGTACCAGAGGTTAGGTGAAAGGATATGTACTGTACACATCTGTTTTATAGAATTGTTTTGTTTTTTTTATCCTCTTGTTTGAAGGCTACTTGAGGAAGGGAATGTAGAATTAGCAGAAGAGCAGAAACAAAGAATTGAACACCTTCAGAGAGAGCGGAGGAGAGTTCTGGAGGAAAACAATATGACCCATCAACCTCGTTTCTTCAGGTATTAAACAGCTCTGCCTTTTCAAACACAGCCTTGCTATAATACTTCAGTATATGGCAAATGGAATGAAAATGACTATTTGGTATTTTAAAATGCATCTGTATGTTTTGTGGACTTGTTATACTGTATTTAGGGAAAACCACATTTTTTCTGAACTTCTAACAATAAAAAATTGGGAGCTCAGATATTTTTAGAGGATTATTCTACATTAACCATTTTCTTTCCGTTTAAGTCACGGAAGGCAGGTAGGAGTAAGATTTAAAGGAAGTTTAGCATTATATCTTTTCTTTTTAAATCTACTTTTGATGTGCAAAACTGATTCTTTTTTGTACTATTTTGTGACAGAAAATCAAGTGGAGATACTTGGGTCAGTAAACAAACCTACTGGGATCTGAGAAAAGACCCTGGCTTTGCCAATCTTGACAACTCTGTACTTTGGTGAATCGGACATTACGAAGATCTGTGTATCATTTCCAAGATGCTGTTATGTTATGGTGACATTAATGTATGTGTGTATATATATATATATATATATATATATATATATATATACACACACACACAGCCATGGCCAAACAGTTTTGCATCACCCTATAGAGTAACTCATTTTGCTTCATAAAGTCAAATGAAACCTGCTGAATAATGTTATGTTAACATATTGAATTACATACCGCTTTGTAGCTTTCCATATACCATACTTAACGAAAAACTAACAGATAAATGTGATATTTCAAAATCTAATAAAATACCGTACTACTAATTATGGCATTCATTTTGTAGTTTCTTTGATTACATGATGTTAAATAAAAGAAAATTAAATTGTTAATTTCATACAGTTTCATATAGTTGTGTTTTTTTTTTATTCATATTATTATTATTATTATGTCTCAATCCTAAAATACTAGGTGATGCAAAAATGTTAGCCATATATATATATATATATATATATATATATATATATATATATATATATATATATATATATTCTCTTGCTTTTATAAATGCGTCTTGCTGCAATTCATAGAGCTAAAATGCCTTAATATATGGCTGGTTTCACAGACCCTGATTTAACACTTATCCTAAAGTAACGTTAAGGTAGTCCAGGGTTCGAGCTAATCAGGGTCTGTGAAACCAGCCAATAGAGTGCTTACAATAATAATAAAAGATATGTTTTAACCTTTATTTTTTATGTCAAGTTTTCAATGTAGAAGAAATATGCAAATGTATTATATATCTGTTTCTTTTTTGTGTTTACCATCATATGCACAAATAGACTAATTACACCTCCTGAACTACACACTGCTTCCATAATCGATTTATACAGAGGTACGCATTTCCTTAACATGTAATCAATCATAAGGCTTGCTACATAAAATCACTGTCTTAACTCGCTGACATTTTCTACCTCCTAAGATAAAAAGCATACTTCACTTTGTATATCATACCTTGCCAGCTGCCTTACAGGTTCAATATATTAAGTTTTATATCACCCCTGATTTAACTCTTTTAAAATGTGCATTTGTTATCTAATAGATTAAGATCTCTGTATTCTGTTCACACTATACTTCAGTCAGAGACTTGAAAAGTATTTATGACATGCCTCGTTCAGTGAGAATAGAAAAATAATGGATTTAATATCTGGGATTACAGAATGAAGCTTCCAGGGTGTGTGGGATTAGAAAGTGCTGACTTTAAATTTCAAGGGTTGTGTAATCAGATCTCTAATAAACTCATCTTTGTCAACTCACAAGGGGTTTTCCAGTCTTTTGTGTGTGTGAGATATTATTATTATTATTATTATTATTATTTATTTCTTAGCAGACGCCCTTATCCAGGGCGACTTACAATTGTTACAAGGTATCACATTATACATTATTTCACATTATACAGATATCACATTATTTTTACATACAATTACCCATTTATACAGTTGGGTTTTTACTGGAGCAATCTAGGTAAAGTACCTTGCTCAAGAGTACAACAGCAGGGTCCCCCACTGGGGATTGAACCCACGACCCTCCGGTCAAGAGTCCAGAGCCCTAACCACTACTCCACACTGCTGCCCTATGGATATGGATTAGTGTTTTAACCTCAACAAACTAAGAATCTCTGCAATGCAACTTGAACCTCTTCTGCAATGTGCACAAAGTCCATGCACTTAAATGAATTACTATGGGCCTTACACGGTGCCATATATGCATTTAGGTTGGTAGGGTTTGAATACGGCTCTGGGTTTACATCAGAAATTGACATTGGTTCTATTTGTTTGTGTGGGGTTATCTAGTGCTGTACATTCAACAAAAGTAAGAACTGAATCTTTTTCAGTTCCTGTTGTTCAGAAACACATGTTCAGTGTAATTCTGGATAAAAATCTGCCAATGGTTATGATGCAATCTCAGGATGTTTAAATCCCCAAATAGTTATTGGTGAGTGATTCACACAGTAATGTGAACAATCTATTACTTCCTGTCCATCACATTTGAGTGCCTTAGCATTTCCAATTAGAAGGGAATGCTTGATATGGCTGGATTGATTCCAGCCCTGATTTTGTGCTATTTTAATTCTCTCAAGAAAATCATGAACAGTGTTTAAATCAGTTAAATATAGAGCTTGTGTAACACCCTGAGTAGCAAGAATATCTGCATTATTCTATTAACACTAAACACAGGACACTGTTAATATTTCAATGAAAACCATGTGCTTCTAGTTTAATTGTAGCATGTGTTTTACATTAAAAAAGGAATGGCAGTACATTTAACTGTGTTAATTAAATATAAGAGTATGTCTATGTTGTCAAGCAAAACACACTTGTGATTGCTATGCTCGGTGTGTTCAAGGTGGAGTGATCATTGCCTTTTACAACAGTCTCGTAAACAAAATATGATGACCAGCTCTAAGTAAGTCAGATGATAACAGTACATTATCTGTTTAGAAAGATGAAGCCCAGTATTTTATTCAGAACTAGGAACAGAAGCATTCTATGTTTCTTTGCAATATGAATACATTCACGTCTTCTATAATGCCCTAAAACATATGTAGTACATAACAATAACAGCACAACTTTATCGTACTAGTACTGTATTCTCTATTTTATCAGGATACTTTTTTTTTTAATTTACCAGTATAGTTCAACAGTTTTTTGAAACCATCTCTAGTAATAACATTTCAAAAAGATAGAAAATACTGTATATCTCTTCAGAAAATAAATGTCTTTATTACATCCAGTTAGCCAGTCACACGCTAGTATGATGTAATTGGCTGTAAGACCGGGAGCGCAATAGAGAGCTGGTTCAGGGTCTGAGGGAATGAAGTTCACTTCACTACTCCTTGGCTGGCAAATGAAAGTATTAGAGGACCATTCTCCTTGCTGCATTAGAATGCTTCTTCCTAGTAGGATACATGCCCTTGGACAGCCACATTTCCAAGTATATTAGTTCACTCTATCCCCAATAGCGTTATAATGCCAGTGGCCTTAAGACTGCACACATTACTGTGGAGTGGCTTAAAGAAAAAGTAGCTTCAAAAGTAATTTGAATCATTTCTGGTTTTATTTATTTATTTATTTATCTCCCTTTTACATTTATCATCCTATTTGCAACCACTGTGAGTGCACCTGTATTATTGAGTTGCAATCATTTTTCTGTAAATCTGTCTTTACTTGGCTTTGAGATGCTTCGAGTCTGTCTGGAATATGAGTGAACAGCTGTCCTCATTATATTCATATCATGTGATGCCAGCCAGTCATATTCTTTAGGCATACCTTTAACTGCTCTCCTGATCAGTATGGAGTTGAAGTTTGCTGAAGTCTGATCCTCCATGAATAATGAAACTGCAGCTGAGGCATCTGACTGAGTTGGGTAATAAAACTCTTGCCTGTCTGCTCTGCAAATGGAACAGGCTCTTTTGACATGGCAGATGTGACTTTGCCTCTGAACCAGGAGACTGGGGTTTGATCTTCAGTTACTACTTCCTAATAGGCGCTTGTGTTGGCTACTTTGCTGCTTCGTTTTTGGGTACCTTTAACCCTTGTGAGTGGTAGAGAATTACAATAATATTTTATGTAAAAATCTCTGACGTACGACTGTAATGTAAGATATGCCTCTTACAATGTCACAAAGGGCATGTCAGCATATTTTATAACTGACTTTTATAGGGGATGGTTGTAGACAATGCTTTTGGCTTCTAGCTGCGTCTATATTCTGTTTCTAGTTTGACAAAGCATAATAAATAAAGTGATATATTTATTAATGTCTAATGTTTATACCATTGTTATTGTGGAAGGCAAATTGCTAGGATACCTACTTGAGTGGTGTGACAAAAAAAAGAGGGTTAGAAAAGATAATTTGTGAATTAGCTAACAAAATTCTTAAGTTCAGAATCTTGATCATTGTGACCTAGTATGCTTGGTTTCTGGCTTGTGTGTGGTTAATCAATCAATCAATCAATCAATCAATCAGCGGCATATCCGCTGTCGAGCTGTCTCCATTGTATTCTGTTTCTTGCCCTCAAGCTTGTCCCATTGAGATCCATCTCCAGAAGCTTCCTGATTCCGTCTTCCCATCTTGTTCCCGGTTTTCCCCTTTTTCTTTGTCTATGTCTCCTTCCAAGCTTTAGTTAGTTCCCTTCTTTCCAGGAACCTGCACCCTTCCAAGGGGAGAGCCTTCCAGGTGGTTAAACTCATTTTAAAAAGGGATATATAAACTTGATCATCATTACCTTAACTGTATCAAGCTACAGGCATTTGGTACAAAAAGTTACTGAACATACACCCAGGTAATTGGTACCTCAGGATAACGTTCAACAATGTCACTCGTTTTTATAAAGTGTTAAATCTTTTTTTAGTAATGTATTAAGTACTTTGTATTACTCAAGCTGAAACTGCCTTTTTTTTTTTCGAAATTAATCACCATTCTTTAAAAATGTGCCTAGGCTTGAAAAGCGCGTGGTTGACAAGTCTGATCTTGTTTCAGAGCATGTGTTTTTTATTATTTTTATTTATTTATTTATTTATTTATTTATTTATTTATTTTTTTATAGAAAATGATGTATTGTAAATGATGCTGTTCAAAGAAGCGGTACCCCTGGCGCACCTCCAGTCAACACCCACATTCTGGTTATTGGCTGTCTCCAAACCAAAAGTCATGACTGACAATTTCCTTACAGCTATCAGAAGAGTCAGGTCGCTTCTCATACATCATGAAAACCAATTAGAGATAACAATATGGGAAACTGGGCGGGATATACACTGCTTGTTTAAGACAGTATC
Organism: Acipenser ruthenus; assembly: GCF_902713425.1. Lineage (NCBI taxonomy): Eukaryota > Metazoa > Chordata > Actinopteri > Acipenseriformes > Acipenseridae > Acipenser > Acipenser ruthenus. The sequence continues at coordinate 7,150,459 of NC_081191.1, forward strand.
GAGCATTAGAGCAAAACATTACAGCGGTGGTGAGGTAAGTGTGGTGTGTTTTAAAACGTAATGATACTGTCGCTGAAACTAAGCTGGTGTAATAAGTGGTTACGTTGACCACCATTAAAAAACTTGTATTGTTTTTGGAAAATATGAACATATCGTACACCGGTGTCCTTAAAGATTGAGAACGCTAGGCTACATTTTCTTGATATAATTTAATGTCACTTGCTTTTGAATGTTAATTTAACGTGTAATTGAACTGTAGTTTTAATAATAAAACAAATACGTTTGTAATGTATTACTCGGTTTATGTATTTTTTGGTCTGGCAGTATATTTAACGTAAGCATGTTAGTTGTATTTCGTTACTTTGTTTATGTTGCCGAGCTAACGTGGTCTACAGTAGCTATGTTCGTATATTTCCAAGGGTTTTTTTTGTTTTTTCAGACATAAGTTTATGTTCAGTTTTTGTTATTCACAATTTACAATGTTTGTTTTTTTTCTGGTATTATTCTCTGTGCAGAAGTAGATCTCAAGAAAAAAAATACAGGTAGTCTACGTAGTGTGCCGTATGTAGCGCTGTACCAAGTGTAGCATTAAATATGACAGACTTGAAAACAAGTAAATGTTGTGACAGTAACCTCATCGTTATCAGTTTACTGTAGATCCAGAGTGTTGATTAAATAGGACAGCTTCCACTATACCGGGGTCACGTGGAGGACTGGCGATAAAACCGGTTCTTAAGGAGAGGGGGAGACAGTTGTCCGTCCAACAAACAAAGTAATATTTGTGTGCCTCCTAATCCATACAATTCCGGTCAGGGGTGTGTCTATCTTGCTAAGGGGGCGGGGTCTGTTTAGTGTTACCTGAAAATATGCACAATTATCGGCTGTGTCTGACAGATAATTAGCAGGAATGTTTCATTTGATGTCTTTTCCAAGTACTGTAGGCAGAATCTTGGAAACAAAGTTCAAAAAACACTTTGTGTTTCGTTTCTCGTCACAGAAACATCCCATTTGTATCTGTTTTAAGACTAGACTGGTGCATTTTTAGTAAATTGCAGATTAGTTATGACTTCAAACAAATCATTAACATGAAGGCTCGTTAGGGTACTTTTTTGTGGGTTTCCCCTTAATGAAGAAAACATTAGATGGTTAGCAATTATGTCATTATTCATTAAGAAATGGCACACTACCTAATATATTAACTGTATATTGGGGACTTAGTTATTTTGTCATTGACCTATAGAGGTAAATAAGAAACACATTAACACTGTGTTGGCATTAATGGCCTTCTCACATTATGCTGTGTATGCATTTGGTTCGGTTTAAAGAGTAAAAAGTAGCGAAAAATATAGCCTCATACGGCCCCACTTGGTGCTACAACTGTTTAAATAACGTACCTGTCATGTTTATTTTCATTGTTAACATCCCGAAAACTTTTTACACGTATAATAACTTCAAAATCTGTTTCAAAGCTCTCTTAAAGATGGCCGCTCTAGTGTACTGGAGTTTGAGATCAGCCCTCTAAATCAACAAGAGCTTTGAAACAGGCTTTAAAGTTATACGTGTAAAAAGTTGTCAGGATGTTAACAATGAAAAGAAAAATGACAGGTGCGTTATTTAAACATGTGTGTGAGAGAGAGAGACATTTATTTAGACCATATTGAAAACACCTCAATAATTACCTTGCCAATTAGACTTTTTATAAAGTTTTAAACAATATCTGATTTTATTTAATGTTTGTTTTATATATATATATATATATATATATATATATATATATATATATATATATATATTGTGGTCCTATCTTAAGCAGGTATTGGGTAATTGCCAAAGATGTTTGCCAAAGCCACCAGTAACTTTGTGAAGCAGATAGACTCGGATGGAGAGCTGATTCCTGTTGCTCGACTGAATGACTCTGACAAGCTTCAGCCTCTTTGTCTGGTGATTAAACGCAAGAGATTCTGGTTCTGGCAGAAGCCAAAGTATATTTCATCACCATTCACCTTGAGCGATGTGCTTACTGGAGACAAGCCTATTAAACCTGGTAAGGGGCTTTGTCTTTTCAGAAAGTGCAACACAGATCGTGTGCAGAATTGCTAATAATGAGTATATCATCTTAAATCGAGGCTAACCAAGTATTTAATAGCACTAAGAGTTGTTTTTTTTTTGCAAACCTGTTATGTGTTGTACTTTTATAATAAATAAATAAATAAAATGCAGATGCAGTTTTTTTTAGCACAATTAAATATAACCTTAATTGTGACAAGCAGCAGGAACTGTCTGGTCAGATAGGTTAGTCTACATTCAGGAACAGACAATTGTTCAGAGAGTACTTAATAAGGTTAAGTTTCTACTTAAGTACAATTTACTTGAGTTGCATAGTGATGTTTTGCATGCCGTAATTAACTTTTAATTGTCGGTTTCATGAAGTTGACTATGTGTTTTTCAGTTGTTGTGGACTCTGATTTCCTGAAGTATGAAGGCACATTTGGGGACATCATCGGAGGGAATGTTGAAACTGAAGTTGGAAATCTCAACATCAGCATGGAAGGAAAAGGTTCCTCTAAACTGCAGTCTTCGTTTGGAGACTTAAGGAAGCAGGAAGTTGATGTTCTTCATCTCCTGCAAGACTCTGAAGAAAGGTAACTATTTGTATGCAGTGTATGCTGTAAACTCTTTCATTATACAGGGAACTTACCTAAATAATGTTATATACAGCTATGAACAAACGCTGTGCATTACCTAAAATACTAGGATTTAAAAAACAAAACAAAAAAAACTATATGAACATAATTTAGATCTTTCATTTAACATTGTGTAATCAAAGAAAACCCCTAATAGTACAGTATTTCACGTTAGATTTTGAAATGTTGCGAAATGTCGCAGTTCAGTTTTTTGTTAAGTATATGGCAAACTACAAAGCGGTATGTAATTCAATATGCTAACGTAACATTATTCAGCAGGTTTCGTTCGACTTTATGAAGAAAAATTAGTTAATTCTATAGAGTGAAGCGAAACCTTTGGCCATAGCTGTATATAAAGCAATCAGTGTGGAGTAGTGGTTAGGGCTCTGGACTCTTGACCGGAGGGTTGTGGGTTCAATCCCCAGTGGGGGACACTGCTGTTGTACCCTTGAGCAAGGTACTTTACCTAGATTGCTTCAGTAAAAACCCAGCTGTATAAATGGGTAATTGTATGTAAAAAAAATGTGATATCTGTATAATGTGAAATAATGTATAATGTGATAATTTGTAACAACTGTAAGTCGCCCTGGATAAGGGCGTCTGCTAAGAAATAAATAATAATAATAATAATAATTTTTCCAACTTCATTTTTCCTTTCTTAGGGTGATAAACATGGACCATCCCTTTGTACAGCAGACTCGTGAAAGGCCCAATGAAGTGTTTGGTGTTCTCAAAGAAAAAGTCATCACCACTCAGAAGTGCTTGATTTCTGAGCAAGTTCAAGAAGAAGGGCAGTGTGGTAGTATGTTGGGGCTTAGAGCGAAACGGATAAAGGTAAGAACAAAAAAAATGGGTTTACATTATTATGATGATACCCTTTTTTAAAAATTGGTGCTATGAAAAGAAAGGAGAATAACAATGTATCTGTAATTGTACAAACTTAACCCAGTACTCTTTGGTGTTCACATTAGTTTTGCTGAGTTAACGTGATGGAAATGTAACTTTTAAAGAAATGTCCTGATTGAGCCAAACCCTGTGGTTTAAAAGTGCTGTCCATACATATGGGTACTGAACACATCTCTTGAAATCATCATAAAAAATATATAAATACTTCAAGAACCGAAACTGAGACTGCAGCAAATTTCAAACATTTGGGGGCTAATTTAGAGAATAACTGCGGTGCTTCATATAACAAATACACTTCAGGGCTTCTGTTACACCTGATAAATACCTAGAACTGCTCCAATTTTTTTTTTCTGGTAAAAGGATTAGTTAAGTTATGTAAAATGTAAGCTTCTTTGTTTTGTTTGTTTTTCTTTTTTTTTCTTTAGGTGTCAGTCCAAGAAAATGGGAACATGCAAAAGGACAGCAGTGTAGTCTTAGAAATTCCACCAGAAACAGTCCTAGCTTACAGCATCATTGAGCTGAGTATTAAAACCGATGGACAGTATGGTAAGTCAGTGCTCCCCTTTATGGCTGACGGGCCATATTTTCAAAATGTTTCCTTTAATGAACTCCCATATTTTGAGAGCGATTGTACAGACTTGACATGTATTACTTGGCTGTTTTGGTTCTAGTTTTGTAAAATTAAAACGTGCTTTACCTCTTTAAAAAAAAGTATCTTTCTTGCTGTAAGGCCATTCTTAACACACATGGCAATATACAGTCTTTGTTAACTAACAGGGTTTTGAGAGTTCTGCTGTTTATGATGTTTTATGTTGCAACAGTGGACTGGGTTGGTCAGTACCAGTGTAATTTGAGAAACCTGAGGACATGGCCACAGTTCTCTTGTTAAACCTATTTTTGTTGGTTGATTTAAATTTAAAATGTGGTTGTGTGGTTGTGGGTTATCACCACTTCTTGGGATCTCAAGGTGTGGCGATGTCCCCGTACCCTGTCATACTATATTGCTTACATTAATACCATCTACAGTTTAGATAATAAAGTAAAAAGCACTGGCACAGTAATTTATATTGCTTATGAATAGTTTCTCGCATCTAACTTGCATTTTTGGAAACGATTGGTGATACAGTATATACATCTGTTTTTATGACAGAGTTATGTCTGCTGCCAGACAAATGTGGGGGCTTTGAAGCTGAAACCAGGAAGAAGCCCGTCTCTCCTGAGCTCCAGTCATTGGTGGATGGACCAATGGATGAGCCAATGGAGCCTGACGGAGGGTGGATTCAAAGGAAGCGTTCTGAAGATGTCAGGAACATCCCCAGTGAAGCTCCACTCTCTGTCCTGAAACAAGGTGATTTCATTAACACTCTGTATGCTGTTAGGAATTATAGCTTCAGAATTTTAATTTGTTGTGCAGGATTCTGAAAGAAATTCAATAAAGATGTGTTTGCAGTTGATGAATGTTTTCAAATTGTACTTGATACGTTTATAAGAAGTTATCATATTAGAAAGAAGCTCAGTTTTTTTTTTTTTAATTTAATTTCTTTATTACAGATTTAGAGGAATTTAAGACCCAGTTTAAACCATTTGCAGAAATGCCTGAAGACAAGCGATCCGCGTTGTTCAAGATGGTGAATAAAGTGTTGTATGATAAAGCAGTGCTTATCGTTGTGGAGAATGTGGTAAGTGCTCAGCTCTGGAAGCAGGAGGACAGTGGTAATGGTTATGTAACTGAATAGAAATGACACTTGGATTTGTGTCTGAAGAGTGTGGGTTAGTCTAAATGGTGGAGGATCTAGTTATTGCCATTCATTAAACCAGCAGGGCTTTGTAGAACCAACATATATAACAGTTTGGGGGTGTCTCTTTGGTGTATTTTTAAATAACATTTGTAAGTAAAATGCCTGGTTTGGGCCTCTTCTAAAATGTATTTAGGACCGGTAGGTCGGCCACTGTTAATAGCAATTGAATAGACCCCTAGTGTGGTCACATCTTGCACTGCCCCTTGTATGATACACATGTTTAGGCCTGTGTCTCCTTAAATGGATAAGTTCATTTACATCAACACACGCTGGGTCTGATTACACTACAATGTACTCTTCAAATACATAAACGTTTTATGTTTTAATGTATTTAGTTGATTTATTTTTTAATTTAATATTGTTTCTGGGAAATGTAGTTCTGAGAGGTCCATGCAGGTACATGGGAAACCATCTTGAGAAGGGGAATGAAATTTAAGTTTAAAAAAGTGGTAAATGTAAAAAAAAATAATAATAATAATTAAAACAAAACACACACCTTACGTAAACAGTTGTAGCAACACATGGGAACATGTAACACAATAAAATAAAAAGGTCCTTATGTACCCTTTAATTTTAGTGTATCCTGCAGGGTGAATGTAATAATTTAACTTAAGACTTTTTTTGCAGACATGTTGATTTCCCCTGGTGTGGCTGTTTGTGTTTCAGCTGGAGCAGCTCAGCTCGGGTGATAAGCCAGATCTCACAGAACTTGAGGAGTTAAACCCCTCTCAGAAAGCATGTGTGACCGCGCTGCTGCAGGCCATCGGATACAGCTGTGAAAAGGAGAGCAAGGTGATGGAGATGGACAGTCTTCACAGATCTCCTTGCCTTCTCACCGCTACACACTTCCTCACCAGTGCCATGCAAGGTAATGTTTATACACACAATATAGATATGCTAGGTAGTGTTTTTTTCACTTTTTAGTTATTTTAGCCTGCGTAATATATTGCTTCTATCATTCTGGAGTCTCACATTGATGATGATGATGATGACAGAAGGAATAATGTCCATCCTGCTGTACATAAGGCAATAATTAATTTTCTCACATTAGTTAAATGTGTATATCGTGCAAGGCTGTAGCATTGTTGCAGCGCATTTCTGTTATAATAAAAATAACAATAATAATTCCTAATATCCATATTAGTTGGATTCAGCTGATCACATAATTAGTTGTTTCTTTACCAAAAAGTATGCTGTTTTGAAAAGAAAATAGCTTTTTTTGGGTTTTTTTTCAGAAATGTCCAATAGTTGTCTTTCAGAACTTGCCAGCTGTTGTGACCTGCAAATAATACACGCTTTGTGTTCCTTGGTAAGTAGGCAGAGTAGTTTTCTGTTCCTAATAAAAATTAAAAAAAAAAAAGAAAAATCTTACTTTTAAAGCAAAGCTTCAGACTCTTTAAAAATGTATAGCCAACAGCATTTGCATTAGTGCCCTACACACTGCATACTAATTGAAATTCCAGTACTCTCTGTTCCTGTGGGAGGAAAAAAAGGGAAGCCAAGCACTGTAGTCAGTACAATACACCAGTATTACTCCACTTCGCCATAAAACAGCATCTGTTGCACAACAGTGTTAATTACTGCACAGTGCACATTATTGTGCAGCTATTATATGTGCTAGGGCATAGTACCCTAGTTTTGATTGGCTGGGCTCATGAAGGCTGTATCTGCAGAAAGCATTTGCACATACTGACATACCTATTTGTTACAGTTAAGCAGCATTACAGCAGAAGGCAATTCTTCACTGGAGACCCCTCTGATTGAAGAGAAGACATTCCACATAGCTGAGCACCTGTTTGCTTTATCAAACATTAACCTGCAGAAGGATCAATCTGCAGTGAGAGCAACAACGGGAAAACAGCCTGGATTCCTTCCGTTAATCCTGTGTATAGCTGTGAGTGGACTAGCCACACTCAGTGAAAGCCATTAATGTGTGTCCAAGACAAGATGGACTGTTATGATTTGAAACAGTTTTTATAGTTTACAATTATTTTACATACATTTTTTACAAAGTTCGTGGCAGCTGTAAAGAAAAAAAAAAAAAGGTTTAGAACTGTTGCACTGTTGTATGTCACAGAAGTACGCTTGGTTAAAAGTTAGGTACAAGTCTGACTGACAAAATAGCATCACATCTATTGCTTATCTGAGTATTAATGTGTTTTCTACTTTGGTAGAAGAAAAATGTGTTTAAAAAATTGATTATTTCATATTTTAAAGAAAGTTTAAATATTTAAAGCTATATTGTATTTTTCAGCATTGAACTTTAATGAGTTTTATATGTGTAAGAGATAATTTGTTAGCCACCACAAGTGTCTAAAGGGATGTGCTGACAAATTTGAGGCAGATTGGAAATTTGTTGTGACTCCATTATTGAACGTGTATTCTACTGTTGAAAAGTTCTGTTTTATATCAGCAACATCCAGCTGATGGCGCCAAATGGCTGTTTTTGTATTTTGTAAGCAAAAGCTTTTGGAAAACCGTTCAGCATTT